>NW_027361728.1:59150000-59275000 GCF_039654945.1 Dendrobates tinctorius | reverse complement strand
TTAACCTCTCAAGTTAAATGCAACAGTTTTTATTACAAGAAAAGTAGGTAACTTACGTTACAGCACAATATAGTAACTTACGTTACAAAACAAAGAATGTGTTCAACTTTATCAGTGTTCATATTTGAGAAGGCAAACTGACATTATTTAGACAAAACATAGGCTGCATGTGAATCCATTGGTGTGAACTACAGATGTAGACTAAAATTTAGTATAAAAATGTAATCAATCAATATTCATACTTCAGTTGTCAACATTTTTGCAGAGTGGAAATTTTGATCACAAAATATGACCATTGATCAATTACAAAATGTAGACTAAATTTTAATCTAGGCCTACATATGTGGTCCAGTCCAATGAATTCAGACACAGTTAAGGCCTGTTTCACACATCAGTTTTTCACAATCAGTCAAGATCCGCCGTTTTGTGGAAAAAACGGATCCGCCATTTTTTTTGCGGATCCGTTTTTTTCCCCATTGACTTGCATTATCGGCGGATTTTGACTGATGGACGTCCGTTGCATCCGTATGTTTGCGGATCCGCCAAAATTTTGGCGTCCGCTGACATCACCGAACGGACCATGCAATGTTTTTTCTCTGGCCGGATCCGCATTTTGTGTTTATCTACAGATTTAACCCGCAATTCCTTCTGGCTGCTGGATGGATCTCTCTTTCTCTCTCTCTCATCGACGCGCCATACCTGCCGATCGATCAGGATCCTGCGACGCACCATGCCTGCCGATCGATCAGGATCCCGCGACGCGCCTTGCCTGCCAATCGATCAGGATCCCGCGACGCGCCATGCCTGCCGATCCGGATCCTGCGACATCACGCGACCATTCTCCTCACATTGTACTGACACGCGATGCCGCCCGCTCGTTCTCGGTCATGGAGGTACTCAGCTATTTCGCGCCACTCTCTCTGCACGGGTTCCTTTAAATTTTACCTTCGTCGGATCAGTACATCCGCCGATCCGGTGACACCCGTTCCTGTCAGTCCGCCTGCGGATCTGTTTTACGCTATTTTGGCGGATTTAGGACTGACCTGGAAAACTGATGTGTGAAACAGACCTAATGAAGAACTTCAACAAGGATGTGTATTTGTGTTCACTGCTCATATAACTTCCTGACTAATCAAAAAAATTCCCAAATATCCCTAGAACCCATTTTCAGGGGTGGATCAACCTTTCTTAAAATTTGACAGACATAATAAATTTCATCTTTAGATGGCCATTTCCAGGTATTTTTACTCTTGCCATAGAGTTCCATGGTTTTCACTTTCGTCTCATTGCGTGCAACCTCAGTAACCACTCCAGGATACTTTCTGCCATCATACATTACTTCAACCCAGTCATCAACTTTGTATTCAACATCCGGGTACTTGCAGTTATTAGCATTGTAATAGACCATGTTTTTAGTGGTTCCAAAGCCAATAAATCTGCCTACAAAATACCCTATGGCATGAAGAATATTATAGTAATATATAATATAAATATAATATATTATAAAGTATAATAATACTTATAAAGTAAAATGAACATCAAAATTATGATATTTAATTATTTCAAAAAGCTGACTGTAAGTGTTGTCCAAAAATTGAAAGGCAGGTAACTTACATTGAAAGGCTGATGGTAACTTACGTTACAAAGCTGAAGTAGCTTACGTTACAATAAGAAACTGTGAAACTTTTAGCAGCACCATGAAACTTAGTGAATAGTTAATACATTATGCAATATAAGAACTCTGCAAGTTACAACTTAATTTATGCTTAGTTCTCAATCCTACAAAAACTTTTTGTCTTTTTGATAACTTACGTTACTGAGAAAATGTCTACAATGGATATGTGCAAAATTTCTAGTAAACAATAATCTCACAGAATAAAAGATATTATGGTATTTTGGTTTCCTAACAGTACTTCTTTTATATTTACTAAACTTAAGTTATGCATGTTGCTAGTTAATAGTAATCCACTTACCCATATAGCCTGTTACTGCATGATTCCAGTAAGAACAGTAGGTGTTCACATGCAACCCTCTGCCATCTTGGAAATATATGGAATTTGAAAGAAACAGTGTTGCCACCTTATGCCATGTATAATGAAGTACCAACTTATAAAACATTAACTATTAAATATTCCTTCTCAGCATGGAACCGCCGTTAAATGGACTTTTGACCATTTGATCAATTTGCACGTCATGGTAAATAAATACTGGCTACAAGATTTTGGTAGAATTTTGGATCAACTCTACTACTGTTTTGTTTTCTTGCTTCCTGAATGCTTCATTGGGGTAGATGAGAGCTTGGTTCACATTGATGTGGTTTATGTGCTTCAAGTGACTTTGGACTGTTTTGGTACAGTGAGCCCTATGACATGGTCACTAGGTACATGCTATCTAATAGATTGCTACGTGAATAAAGGGTAGCAGGCAGGCTCTGTCAAGGCCACGGCTTGTGCCTGGTTTACCATTGCTGATGCCATTGTTAGAGGGCATACATCCTAAGATGTAAAGAATAGATGGGAAAAACTGTCAAATAATTCACTTTCTAATCTCGTTAATTGCATCTCTGCAATTGTACTTTGTAGAGGACCTGTCGCCAGGTCAAAATTGGACCTTTTTGGCTTCCCGCTGCTCCCATAAGTATTCAGGTTTTTGTGTTCTTTTACATCAACTCTTGATATAGGCCTATTTATTTAGTGCTAATTTTTATGGTCTTTACCAAGGTGGTGTAATACACAGGATTCTCTGGGAGGGATGTTTAGGCTCTTCCGCATTATTATTCTAAATGCACCGCCCCTTTGTAAAAGACTGTAAAAATGAGCACTAAATAAAAAGGCCCAGATCTCTGGAACCGTATGGCGGATTGAAAAGAAAAACAGAAAACTAGTGAAATTCAACCTAGTGGCAGGTCTAATGTAAATCTCAGTAGCTAATTTTATTTAATTTTCGCTTCATTTAAAGCAAGTTGATGAATTATTACAATCACTGAAGCACATTTTTATGCTTTATATAGTAATGTGAATTGGATTCACGTACCGTATGCATGCCAATAAATCACATTTTCTGGGTATATCGTAATTGTCCAGTAATGTGACTAGTGCTTCAATGTGTGAATTGTATATTCTGGTCTTTAGCATGCATACATTATATACTATGTTTCACGCTGAGAAGATAAAATTGTATAATTTTTTATCGTTATTTATATATTTTTTTTCATCATACTATTGTTCTCCGTGTACAAAGTTGCCCTTTCAATAGATGAACATCAGTGCGTTAATCAATTAACCGTGTCTTGATCGAGGTTGTAACGTCTGGGCCTGTGGGTTTTTTTCAATATATATTTTACCTATTTGTTCTATGAATTTAAAAGTATCCTGGAGCGAGAGATGATGCAAATGGGACTTAATAAGATCGCAAACTGAATTTCAGCAAAGGAACCGTGATTTACATTAAATTAGGATTTAGGGGAAAAAAAACCCCTGATTTAGCTTAGCGTTATTGAGCATTTGCCTAATAACATTTTGCCTCCTTGAGACAATAATTTGTCTGTGAAACTCCTATATGTCCTCTGCAGAGAAATTGAAAAGAACAGCTCCTTCTCCAAACCTCACATGGAAAGACACAAAGGAGTATTTCAGCTCTGCAAAATTTAATAAATCATCCCATTTCCTAATTCGATCATATTAGATGGTGATGTGGATGAGGCATTTCAGATCGCATCTCCTCATTAATATACATCAGGCCGAGGAATGGAATGCTTTATGTGGAGATGTCACCGTTCCTGCGTCTTAGTTTACTAAGTGGAACAGGTTGATGCGATACAGGGGGCTATTTGTCACTGTCTCGTTAAAATGGTTTGGGTCGAGTTATGGAGTCCAGAAAGACGCTGGCTGATAAATCAAAACTGGATTGAGTGGACAGGAGGCAGTGATTGATACTGTGACAGGATATGAAGAAGGGCTGGAGATACATGCTTGTAGGATATTGAATATGTGCAAAATGGCCTCGGAGTATGAATATTATTCAAAGCTATGGGAGTTTTAATATTATCTTGAAATAGTAGATAGTTACAGAGAATACTTTCTAGAAGAAGAATTACATTGGTCCGCCAAGTACTAATGTGAATTTTAAAATCCTATCCTTTTTTTTGTGTATAATGCTAGTGTCTGAATATACAGTGAAACTTCCTTTAATCTGATAATCCAGAAAGTCTGATTTATCTGGCACATATCTCCAGCACAGAAATGCAAAAATAATGACATTCACTTGAGCAAAAATAGAAAACTTAGTAGGGAGAACCAGATCCAACATTGCCAATTATAAAACAAGGTCCTCATGCACATTTTTAAGGAGACGTCCATACAGATCTGATTAAAACCCCCGTTACACACTGCGATATCGCTAGCAATATCGCTGTAAAGTCACCGATTTTGTGACGTAGCAGCGATATTGCTAGCGATATCGCTGCATGTGATACTTTCCTCCGACCGGCTCCCCAGCTGCTCATCGCTGATCGCGCGAGAACTCCCTGGACCATTCCTCGTCGGCCACTTCCTGCTGCGCTTCCTGTGGCGCCGACGAGCGAGGCGTGGAGGCGGGCGGGAGGACGCCAGGATCGCCGCGTCTGACAGGTAAGTAGAGACCCCCGACCCCCGCTATGTCGCTGGTGAGATCTGCCTGTGTGGCAGCTCACTAGCGACCACTTAGCGATGCACCAGCGATCCATATCGTTGTCGGGATCGCTGGTGCATCGCTAAGTGTAACGGTACCCTTACAGTGAAATTACCCATAGGAAATGGCAAAGGGAAAATCCTCCTGAGAGTCCACACCATATATTGATTTTGGTGTAGATTTTGTTGTATACCAATATGATGAAGACCAAAACGACAATTCTTTTTGGCCTTTACCAGTCTAATGGAGTTCTATGGAAACACATAGAGGCTTTTATTTTGCATGCACATTAAGCGGAAAAAACAAACATGATCTGATCACTCCTGCTAAAATGACTGGGAGTTAATTAAGAGAGAGCTTTCACAGATTATTACTCTCCAGGAAGCAAAACAGTACACAGAGACCAGAGATTTGCAGGGAAGATGCATACAGAGCCTTATCTGTGAGTGTATAGTGTTCAGGTAAACATGCACCATAAATACATGTCTGCTCTATGTGTCAATTTTGGTGGGACCAGCCGACCATCTAATGCTTATTGGTCACCCGTCGCAGAACCACTAGAGAGGGGATCAGCCCTTCAAGGACAAGAAACTTACAGGCATAAAAGGACGGCATCTTTCCCACATATCAGTTGTTTTTCTGTCCTTGACGGGTGAACCTTTTGCAGGCATACCTGAAGATCAGAAGAAATAGATGACCGTTTTCCAAGACCCGGACGGCCGTTTCAAGCAGCGGTATTTCTCCTTCGTCTCATTGGGGGACACAGAGACTGTGGGTGTGTGCTTCTGCCGTCTGGAGGCTGACACTAAGTATACAAAAAAAGAGTTAGCTCCTCCTCCGCCGCATACACCCTCGCCCCCAGACCGGGCGTAACTCAGTTTTTTGCTTAGTGTCTGATGGAGGCACACGCAGTCTGGAGCTCCAGACTAGATTTTTTTTTTTTTCTTTTTTTCTATGAAGATAAGACAGGGGCGACGGATCCTATAGAGAGGGTCCGATCTCCCCAAATCATCAACGGGCGACCACGTGTGAGTAACCCTCCACGTGTTTCTCTCCCGCACCGAGGGACACATCTGGGACTTTTCCCCAGACAACCATTTTTTCTTTTTTATTTTGTAAAGAGGCGGCAACGCATCCTGATAAGAGGATTGCGGTTTCCCCATCGTCCCCAACGGGCGAGCACGTGTGAGTGATCCTCCACGTTGTTCTCTCCTGCAACGTGGAAATGCCTCTACCACCCCTAGGTAGTGAGTCCAGGGGTGGAGTTGGAGGCGCAGGTAAGCAAGGGATTGAAGCGGAGAGCGGTACAGTAGCCTCCCCCTCCCTGCCCAGGGATGGGGTTGAGAAGCACCTCAAGAGAGCCCCCTCGGCGGCCCGGCTCACCTTTTGTTAATAGGCCGGGACCAGGTAGTCCGCCTCTCACCCGGCGCTGCCCCCGGCGGGTAACGCCGCACGCGAAGTGCGGCCGGAGCCCCGCGGGCGGCCGCGGCCCCCGCTGTATGGGGAGATCCGTGAGCGCGCGCCCGCCGACTTCCGGGGGTAGCCGGAAGCCCCGCCCACTAACTTCCGGGGGCGGAGAGCGGCGGGCGCGCACAGTGACCGGGGAGCTCCCGCCCCCCTCCCTCGAACGCCGCACGTGGAGTGCGGCCAGAGCCCCGCGGGCGGCCACGGTCCCCGCTGTATGGGGAGGTCCGGAGTTCCGCGCGCCCGCCCGCCGACTTCCGGGGGTAGTGGAAGCCCCGCCCACTAACTTCCGGGGGCGGAGAGCGGCGGGCGCGCACAGTTACCGGGGACCTCCCGCCCCCCTCCTTGCATTTCCTCGCCGAAGTGGGGCCGGAAGCCGCCCCCTATCTCCCGGAGTGCGAGTGCCCCGGCGAGTAACGCCGCACGCCCCGTGGAAGAGACGCAAGGTGGGACATTACCGGTGGGTAAGTGCAACCCCGTTGCGAGTGCCGCACTAGTAGTCAAGGAAGGGGTTATCCTCCTCCTCCTACCCTACCTTGCAATATGTCTGGCAAAGGGAAAGCTCACTCTTTCCTATACGCTGTTTGCGTTTCCTGTGGGGTCAGGCTGCCTAAAGCGCAGCCGGGTAAATTTTGTGAAGCCTGCGAGTCGGAGCGAGCCCAGGAGCCCCCCATTGTTGCAGAGCCCAGAGGTCAGGACCCTCCAGAATGGGCGGTGTCTTTATCACACTCTATGATGTCCCTTACAAGGGCAATTGAGTCTCTCCAAGGCCCAGGCAGGGACAAGGATGGAGGTCTGCCAGCGGAAGACAGCTCGTCCACGTCTCAGGACCCTCCGACCGTTAGAGGCCGCTCCAGCACCAGACAAGCTCATAGCAAGAGAGCTCGTTCCCCGTCGGCCGGACCCTCTGGGTCTTCGGCGGCAGGTATTAGGGTATCTCGTTCCCCGTCGCCGAGCTCAGGAAGTGAGCAGGATGAGGGCGAGGAGGAGGAGGAGGCCTGGAATCCAGAAAGCCTGGGATACAAAGACTCGGTGGACAGCCTCATTGAGGCAGTCAACCAGACATTAGAGATCGAGGACGATGTGTCCACGGCCTCAGGTCACAAGGTCTCCTTCAAAAAGACCAGGCGACCGCATAGAAGGTTTGCCACGCATCCGGAGTTCGAGGAGCTAGTTCAGAAACATAGGGAACACCCGGATAAGCGTTTTGCAATGCAAAAAGCGCTGCAAGCTAAGTATCCGTTTCCTCCTGAACTCCATAAGGGATGGGTGGAGTCGCCAGTAGTGGACCCACCGGTATCACGTTTAGCGTCCAGATCGCTATTGTCGATACCCAGCGGTTCTTCTATCAAGGACCCAACTGATCGCCTTATAGAGGGGCTTGCCCGCTCGGTGTATGAGGCAGCGGGGTCGGCCCTAGCCCCCTCCTTTGCGGCTACTTGGGTGGCTAAGGCCATGGTTTCATGGGCGGACGCTCTGCAGAATGCCCTCCAAAACAGAGATCTGCCTGCGGAGGTCTTGGAGGTGACAAATCAGATCTTGGGGGCAAGTGATTTTCTCGTCAGCGCCTCTCTGGACGCGGCCGAGTGTTCTGCGGTGGCAGCAGCAAATGCGATCGCCGTTAGGCGAGCATTATGGCTGAGATTGTGGAAAGCGGATTCTATCTCCAAAAAGTCCTTGACCTCATTGCCTTTTCAGGGCAATCGGTTGTTCGGTGAGAAGCTTGATAAGCTTATCTCAGAAGCCACAGGGGGGAGGAGTAGTTTCCTCCCGCAGCAGAGGACTTGGCCAGCATTCAGGCAGACACAGAGGCGTTTTCGGCCCTTTCGTAACCCCTGGAGGAGGACTTCGGCCAGAGCATCCACCTCCGCAAATGATGGTCAGATTAGGGAAAGGCAAACCTCTTACAGAGCCAATCCGCTGGGTAGAGACCGAGGCCGTTTGTCCAGAACAAGGGGGGCCAGATCCCAAAAGCCTCCAGCAAAATGACTCGAGGCGCTTCGTACCTACGGACGACAGAGTGGGCGGACGCCTACTAAGGTTCAGCCACGTTTGGGTCGCAGTGGCACGCGACGCTTGGGTGGCAGAATTGATATCGTCCGGGTACAAGATAAAGTTTCTCGCGCTCCCGCCACAGCGATTCTTCCGTTCCCGGCTTTCCGGAACAGAATCGCAGGCGGAGGGTTTGTTACAGGCCATAATGACGCTACAGCGCAACGGGGTCATTGTCCCAGTGCCGAAAAGCGAAGAGACACAAGGTTTTTACTCCAACCTGTTTTCGGTCCCCAAAAAGGACGGGACAGTAAGGCCAGTATTAGATCTAAAAATCCTGAACAAATTCATCAGAGTCAGGCGGTTCCGGATGGAATCCCTCCGTTCGGTCATTGCAACCATGGATCCAGGGGAGTTCCTGGCCTCGATCGACGTGCAGGATGCATATCTGCACATTCCGATTTTTCCTCCACACCAGAGGTTCCTGCGTTTTGCGATCGGAGGGCGACATTTTCAATTTGTTGCTCTGCCCTTCGGTCTGGCCACTGCTCCCAGAGTCTTTACGAAGATAATGGCGGTGGTTATGGCCATCCTGCATGCTCGGGGCATAACGGTACTACCTTACCTGGACGACCTTTTGGTAAAGGGGCCGTCGTTTCAGGCGTGCCAGGAGAATGTCAGTATCACGCTGGATACCCTGGCGCGTCTAGGCTGGTTGATCAATCGGAACAAGTTGTCTTTGGTTCCAGCCCAGAGAATCGTATTCCTAGGCATGGTTTTCAACACCTCCCGGGGGCTGGTGATCCTCCCTCAGGACAAGGCGCGAAAGATCAAACAGGGGGTACGGAACCTTCTACAGCCAGGCTCCAGATCCATCCGGTACGGCATGAGTGTGTTGGGCAGAATGGTGGCGGCGATGGAGGCAATCCCGTTTGCCCAGTTCCATCTCCGTCCGCTTCAGCATGCGCTCTTGTCAGCATGGGACAGAAGGCTGCTATCCCTCAGTTATCGGTGCAATTTGTCTCCGCTGGTCCGATGATCACTCCGATGGTGGACTCGCGACTCGTCTCTGGTCCAGGGGAAACCCTTTCCCCCGGAACAGTGGTTGGTGGTGACGACCGATGCAAGCCTGCAAGGTTGGGGAGCAGTTTTCCAGAGTCACACAGCCCAGGGGCGGTGGTCCATTCAGGAGATAATTCTCCCGATCAACATTCTGGAGATACGGGCAATACGATTGGCCCTGCGACATTTTCAGTGTTTCCTGAGACACCGGCCGGTGCGCATTCAGTCGGACAATGCTACAGCAGTAGCATATGTCAACCATCAGGGGGGCACGCGCAGCCAAGCAGCCATGCGCGAGGTTGGGCTGGTACTGCGTTGGGCCGAAAAGAACCACGTGGTAATTTCAGCGGTGCACATTCCGGGAGTCGAAAACTGGGCGGCAGATTTTCTCAGCCGACAGGGGGTCGCGGCAGGGGAATGGTCCCTGCACCCCGAGGTTTTTCAACAGATCTGCCAACGGTGGGGGACACCAGACGTGGACCTTATGGCATCCAGAGAGAACGCCAAAGTACAAAGGTTCGTCGCTCGATCCCTCGACCCGCAGGCGATCGCAGCAGACGCTCTGGTGCTTCCATGGAGCCAGTTTCGTCTCCCGTACTTGTTCCCCCCGCTACCTCTGCTTCCAAGGGTCATCAGAAAGTTAAGGAGAGAGAAGGTTCCAGCAATTCTGCTAGCTCCAGACTGGCCTCGGAGGGCCTGGTATGCAGATCTGGTTCAGCTAGTGGTGGACGTACCCTGGCGTCTACCAGATCGGCCGGACTTGCTGTCCCAGGGGCCGATCTACCATCCGAACTTAGGGGCCCTGTGTTTGACGGCGTGGCCATTGAATCTTGGCTGTTAACACAGGCAGGATTCAGGCGCGATGTGGTGGCCACGATGGTGAGTGCCCGAAAGCCTTCCTCGGCGAAGGTATATCATCGGACTTGGGAAGTTTTTTTCCGTTGGTGTAGGGATCGCGGAGTGGCTCCTCTGGTTTTTTCAATCCCCAACGTACTGGCTTTTTTGCAGGCAGGGCTGGACGCAGGATTGGCTCCGAGTTCGCTCAGGACGCAAATCTCGGCCCTGTCGGTCCTTTTTCAACGAAAGGTCGCTTCGGTCTGGCAGGTTAAGACGTTTATGCAGGGGGTCGCACATTTAGTACCCCCCTATAAGGCGCCGACGGAATCATGGGACCTGAACTTGGTGCTCAGGGCCCTTCAGGAGCCCCCCTTCGAACCCTTACAAGAAGTCTCCTTACCTTACCTGTCCAGGAAGGTCGTTTTTCTGGTAGCTATTACGTCTATTAGGCGGGTTTCGGAATTGGCGGCTTTATCTTGTAAACCGCCGTTCTTGACTTTTTATAAGGATAAGGTAGTTTTAAGGCCAGCTCCTCCCTTCTTGCCGAAGGTTGTCTCTGCATTCCATATCAACGAAGACATTGTCTTACCCTCGTTTTGCCCGGCACCGGTGCACAGGGTAGAAAAGGCTTTGCACACACTGGATCTGGTAAGAGCTCTTAGGAGGTATGTGACAAGGACAGCATCTTTCCGCCGGACAGACTCTCTATTCGTGATCCCAGAAGGGCGGCGGAAGGGGCTTGCTGCGTCCAAAGCGACTTTGGCCAGATGGGTTCGCCTGACGATTCAAGAATCTTATGAAATCAGTGGCACGCCGGTTCCGGCAGGGATCAAGGCACACTCGGCTCGAGCAGTGGGTGCCTCATGGGCACTGCGACACCAAGCTTCAGCGGAACAGGTGTGCAAAGCAGCTACCTGGCCCAGTTTGCATACGTTTGTCAAACATTATAACGTACATACCCAGGCATCCTCGGATGCAAGCCTGGGAAGAAAGATTCTCCAGGCAGCAGTTGCGCACCTCTAATCAGGGGCGCAAAATAGCATGGATTGGGTGAGCTAAGATCCCGCCCAGGGACTGCTTTAGAACGTCCCACAGTCTCTGTGTCCCCCAATGAGACGAAGGAGAAACATGGATTTTTGTGAGTACTCACCGTAAAATCCTTTTCTCCGAGACGCTCATTGGGGGACACAGCACCCACCCTACTAGCCAGTTGGCTTTTGCTTATTTTAAGTTATAAAAATCCTTATGTAAGGATCAGGGTGGTCCCTTTTCCAGACGTATAATTTCTTGCCTGAGTTTAAGGCGCGTTCTCCTACTGCTTATGCACTAAACTGAGTTACGCCCGGTCTGGGGGCGAGGGTGTATGCGGCGGAGGAGGAGCTAACTCTTTTTTTGTATACTTAGTGTCAGCCTCCAGACGGCAGAAGCACACACCCACAGTCTCTGTGTCCCCCAATGAGCGTCTCGGAGAAAAGGATTTTACGGTGAGTACTCACAAAAATCCATGTTTTCCCTGCCTTGGTCGGTACTGGGTCTCTGGAAGTACCACATTGTGTCCAGGGGGACTTTCACACTTGTGTGTGGGTGCAGATGAGCATTATCCTAGGAAGGGATAGCTGGCTGTGGCGTGGCCGTTCAGGCGCTAGCACATGCCAATGAAAAAGACAACAGCATATGCAGGGCCAGGACGCCGCCAGCAGGTTGGGGAGTAATGTTCTCTGGCATTTAAGAGGCAGCCGGTGCATGGATACTCGCTTCCCTCCTCTTTGTCTTGTCCTGGTGAATTGATGCACTAAAGCAGCAGGCGCATGCAACGCAGCAACAGCTCATTGGGAAGCCCCAGCAGCAACCGCAACGACGTTGACCCCGTAGCAGTACTGGCGCTGTCGTGTTGGTGAGAGACGGAGTTCTGCAGGCAGTGGCAGATCCAGTCAGAGGAACTCCAGCAAAGTGGATGAGTATTCAGCCTCTCGAAATGGTCTTTGGGCTTACCTCACACTGGTAAGTGATCTGTCATTTTTGTTACCAGGGAAAGAAGTGTACAGCAAGGTCAAAACACAAGGAGTGTTCACTTTGCCGAAATCTATTGCCTGACTCCTATCTGAAAAGACTTTGTCAGTCTTGTATAGAGCAGATAGTAGCCGAGGAGACCCATAGCTTTCCACCAACTTAAGAACAATCATCAGGGAGGAAGTTGAGTCCCTAAAATCCCTTTTCCAGGAAGTGGTCCATAAGGTGAAGAAGAATAAAAGGGCTAGGTCCCCAGGATCTGATGTTTCTATGGTTTCAGATAAGGATGATGACTCATCCGAATCTTCCTCAGGAGCCTCCTTTTCTTCAGACGATAACACAGGTTGTCTGTTTCCCTATAGAACGGACAGACAAACTTGTAAAGGCAGTTAGGAGCACAATGGGGATAGTCGAGTGCAAGCCCTACAAATCGGTTAAGGACATTGTTTTGAGGTTTGGATCAAAGGAATCATAGGTCATTTCCTTTAAAGTAAAAGATCCGCGCCTTGATACTGAGGGAATGGAAAAAAAACAACCTAAAATATAGGCTCCCTTCCCCCGTCATTTAAGAGGAGATATCCTTTTGATGAGCCTTCCTCTTCAACCTGGGACAAAGCCCCAAAACTGGATGCCGCCATAGCAAAGGCTTCTAGAAAGACCTCTATCCCATTTGAAGACATAAATTTAAAAGACCCCCTCAACAAGAAAGCGGATAACTTCCTTAAAGGTACATGGGAGACATTGGCTACAGCCCTAAAACCGGCAGTGTTTGCTACATGTACATGTCCTTAATGATCTGGTTGGACCATCTAGATATCCAGTTGAAGGAGACCGCATCCTGGCCACTGTTCCACTTATGCGCGTGGCTGCAGCCTTTTTGTCGGACCCTTCAGCAGACTGATTTCGTTCAGCAGTGAGATCCGCATCCCTTTCAAAGGTAGGGTCTTATGGTTGAAATGCTGGCCAAGAGACCTCCAGACTAGAACCAAGCTGTGTGCCATTCCATGTGAGGGGAAAATACCTGTTTGGCCCAATTTTGGATGAACTTTTGGAAGAAAATTGGTGACGCTAAGCAGAAATTTCCTAGCTTGTCTGGCCCATTCTACAAGTGATCCTTCAAGACAAGAGGGTTCGCCCGAGAGATCAGAACATATGGGTAGACCAGAAGAGGAAAAGTAGAGGTTTCATTCTCACAATCTCCTCCCAGGATTCCAAAAAACTGGACCAATGACTTCCACCCCAGGTGGGGAAGAGGGCTTTTGTCCCTCTTCCAGGCCTGGGAAGAATTATCAGGGAGTAATTTGAATCTTAGCCTGATAGAATAAAGACAAAATTCCACTAATTCCTGCAAGTTCAAGGTAACTCCCACTCGGTCTTTGATAGCAGAACAACAGGCCTCAGAGGCAGAAGTCTCAAAGCAGGTGCAGAAAGCGGTCCTATTGTAGGTTCTCTTTCTAATTAAGAAAACAGATGACTCCTTTAGGACAATAATAAATTTAGAGAGCCTGAATAAAATCCTTCCTTTCAAGATGCAATCTGTTAAATCTCCACTAAAATTAATCTTTCCGAATTGCTTCATGGTAGTTTTAGATCTAAAGGATGCTTACTACCATGTGCCCATATATGAGCACCAACAGTACCTCAGAGTTGCAGTAGTCATTAGGGGAGTAGTCGGACACTTCCAGTTTAGAGCCCTTCCTTTTGGCTTCGCTATTGCCTCTCGTGTATTCACCAAGTGGAGGCAGTGGTCATGGCCCATCTCCGGGAAGGAAAATCTTGATTGCTCCATATTTGGATGATTTTCTAGTAGTGGAGTAGGCAATTCAGACTGGTATTGCACTACCCAGCTAGGCGGAGTAATGTCTATTTTAGAATGCTTAGGTTGGCTATTGAACCTTAAAATCAAGATTAGGACCCCTAAAAGTATAGGAATTTCTGAGGCTTCTGCTGGACTCCGAGATGCAGGAGTGTTGTCTCCTGGGTTGTAAAATAGAAAACATCCAACGCCAGGTGTTAAGGGCCCTGAAGTTCCCCACCATGTCTCTTAGAAGCACTATGTCCCTTTTAGGTTCTTTGACGTATTGCAGTCCTGTGGGCACAATTCCATACTAGAGAATTACAACGGGATGTGTTAAGAAATTACATTTTCCTTAGACGGCCCCTGGAAGGAAAGAGAACCACCATAATCCACCAGGGGGGAATCTGATCCTTAATGGAGGTGACAGATCGCTTATTCCAACTAGTGGAAAGTCATCTTCTGTCATTGACGGCTCTTCACATAAGAGGAAAAGAGAACATCAGAGTGGACTTTTTAAGCCACAATCAACTAAGGCAAGGAGAGTGGGAATTAAATAAGCCATCTTCAACCAGATAGTGCAGATTTGGGGCCGTCTGGACATAGACCTCTTTGCCATGATTATGAACAAGAAGGTAAAAAATGTTAGTTCCATGGAAGTTCAACCTGGCATACGCTTTTCCTCCCAATAGCTCCGTTCCTGCTGGTGGTAAGGAAGATCAGAGAAGACATAGGAAGGATTATCTAAATCGCCTGGATGCACATATCCTGTCTTGGGGTTTATGATGATTTAGGTATGGTACACTGAAGGATGATACTACCTTTTAGTGGAAGTTCTTGAAGCTGGATGTGACACTGTGTTGGGACTCTTTAATGGGTGAATACTGAATGGGGATATTGTGGGAACAACACCTGAATGTCAGTGTACTTATTTGGAGTGATTTGTGTGGAAAAGCTTTGGTTATGATTATACCTGTAATGGGGGCTTTGGTTGACACTTCTTTGAGGGGGATGGGAGCTGGATGTGGCTCACGACCCTCTCTCGGTGCTGAATGTGGCTTGTGACCCTCTCTCTAAGCAGTGTGGCTCTCAAGGTCAGAAAGGTTGGGGACCACTGATCTAGATCCAGGTCCATCTTAAAAGAAAGAATAGAGCAGGGTGATTTAAACCTAGTCTTAGCAGGCATGACAGAGTTTCCATTCAAGCCCATTGATCTGGCATCAGTCAAAGTTCTTTCCCTTAAAACAGCCCTTCTAGTAGCCTTAACATCTGCCTGAAGGGTCAGTGACATTCAGGCCCTTTCCAGAGTTCCACCATTCACCCAGTTTCTGGTAGACTGGGTAATTTTGAAACCTGATCCATTCTACCTACCTAAAGTAGTGTCCTGGAATAAGGGTGCTCCAGGCTGTGGTCCCACCCTGAATTCTTACTTTTCTCTGCAATTCTCTCATGGTGCTGTCATTGGTGAGTTACTTACCGGTGACAGTATTTTTCAGAACCCATGACAGCACCCTTAAATTCCCTCCCGTAACATAGAGGTAAGCACTCCTTATACTAATGTACATGTTCACATTTTTTGATTGTGATTTGTGATGCAGGTCAGATTTGTGTTTTGCAATAACCATTGGAGGTCGTCTTGTGCTCTGTAATCCAACTGATGTGTGGGAGCGGTGCAGCCCTTTTATGCCTGTAGGTTTTATGTACTTGAAGGGCGGATCGCCTCTCTCGTGGTGCTGTCATGGGTTCCAAAAAATCCTGTTCCCGGTGAGTAACTAAGACTTTTGTGTGACCTGACCCCCACACAGCAGATGTTGAGAGGATGAAATGTCAGACATGTTGGACTTTAACCCCTTCCCGACCTGTGACGCCACATAGGCGTCATGAAAGTCGGTGCCATTCCGACCTGTGACGCCTAAGTGGCATCATGATGGGATCGCTTTCCTGTGGGTCGGGTGACCGGGGTCACTGAATTGTCACCCGACCTGCAGGTACAGGAGGACCTGTACTTGACCCCGGGGGGTGTCTTTGCCCCCCTGTGGCTACGATTGCTCTGATTGGCTGTTTCACTTTCAACAGCCAATCAGAGCAGTTGTAATATTTCACTAATGAAACTTGGTGAAATATTACAATCCAACCATGGCCGATGCTGCAATATCATCGGCCATGGCTGCAGACAGCGATTTGCCCCCGCCACCGACTGACGGACGCGATCTGCCGCCGTCAGTATTTGCTCCCCTCTTCTGCCCTCCGCTCTCCCCGCTGTACGATTCCACCCCTGGTACCTCCTGAGTCCCGGTGCCCCTCCGTTTCCAGGCCTTCCCCCATGGGCGCCGCCATCTTCCGGTTAAAAAATGTCGGGCACATGCGCAGTGCGCCCACCGAAATCTGCCAGCCGGCACCCGGCAACAATAGGAAGATTTTTCCTATTGGTTAATTTTGGTCACTGTGATAGACCCTATAACAGTGAGCAAAATAAAAAAATAGTAAATAATTCCCCCCCTTTATCACCCCCATAGGTAGGGAAAAATAATGAAATAAAGAAAATATATTTATTTTCATTTTTCAGGTGGGGTTAGAATTAGGGTTAGGGTTGGAATTAGGGTTGGGGTTGGGATTAGGGTTAAGGTTAGGGGTATGTAGGTGTTAGGGTTGGGATTAGGGTTAGGCTTGTGGTTAGGTTTATGGTTAGGGTTGGGATTAGGGTTAGGGGTCTGATGGAGTTAGGGTTGGAGTTAGAATTGAGGGGTTTCCACTGTTTAGGCACATCTGGGGCTCTCCAAACGCGACATGGCTCCATCATTGATTCCTGCCAATTTTGCGTTCTAAAAGTCAAACGATTCTCCCTCCTTTCCGAGCCCCGACGTGTGCCCAAACAGTGGTTTACCCCAACATATGGGGCATCAGCGTACTCAGGAAAAATTGCACAACAACTTTGGGGGTCTAATTTCTCCTGTTACCCCTGGGAAAATAAAAAATTGGGGGCTGAAAAATCATTTTTGTGGAAAAAAGATTTTTCACGGCTCTGCGTTATAAACTTCTGTGAAGCACTTCGGGTTTCAAAGTGCTCACCACACATCTAGATAAGCTCCTTGGGGGTCTAGTTTCCAAAATGGTGTCACTTATGGGGGCTCTGCAAACGCAACATGACACCCGCAGACCATTCCATCAAAGTCTGCATTCCAAAACGGCACTACTTCCCTTTCAAGCCCCAACGTGTGCCCAAACAGTGGTCCCCCGACACTTGGGGTACTAGGGTACTCAGGACAAATTGGACAATAACTTTTCGGTCCAATTTCTCCTGTTACCCTTGTGAAAATAAAAAATAGCGGGCTAAAAAATAATAATTTTTGTGGAAAAAAATGATTATTTATTTTCACAGCTCTGCTCTATAAACTTTAGTGAAATATTTTGGGGTTCAAAGTTCTCACAACACATCTAGATAAGTTCCTTGAAGGGTCTACTTTCCAGACTGGGGTCACTTGTGGGGTAGCTCCAATGTTTAGGCCCACAGGGGCTCTCCATACGCGACATGGTATCTGCTAACAATTGTAGCTAATTTTCCATTCAAAAAGTCAAATGGGGCTCCTGCCCTTCTGTGCACCCAAACAGTGATTTATGACCACATATGAGGTATCGGTGTACTCAGGAGAAATTGCCCAACAAATTTTAGGATCCGTTTTATCCTGTTACCCATGTGAAAATGACAAAATTGATACTAAAATAACATTTTTGTTGGAATAATGTCCATTTTTTCCTTCCACGTTGCGTTAGTTCCTGTGAAGCACCTGAAGGGTTAATCATATTCTTGAATGTAGTTTTGAGTAGCTTGAGGGGTGCAGTTTTTAGAATGGTGTCACTTTTGGATATTTTCTGCCATATAGACCCCTCAAAGTGACTTCAAATGTGAGGTGGTCCCGAAAAAAATGGTTTTGTAAATTTTGTTATAAAAATGAGAAATCGCTGGTCAACTTTTAACCCTTTTAACTTCCTAACAAAAAAAAAAATTGTTTCCAAAATTGTGCTAATGTAAAGAAGACATGCAGGAAATGTTATTTATTAGATATTTTGTGTCACATAACTCTGGTTTGACAGAATAAAAATTCAAAATTTGAAACTTGCGAAATTTTCAAAATTTTTGCCAAATCTCCGTTTTTTTTTCACCAATAAACGCAAAAATTATCAACCTAAATTTACCACTAACATGAAGCCCAATATGTCATGAAAAAACATTCTCAGAATCGCTAGGATCCGCTGAAGGGTTCCTGAGTTATTACCTCATCAAGGGACACTGGTCAGAATTGCACAAAATGGCCAGGTCATTAAGGTCAAATTAGGCTGGGTCGTGAAGGTGTTAAGACACCAAATTATTTTGTTCTTGTAGGAGATGAGTAGCTGGCAGAATTATCTATTCTCTTATCTCTATAGTGAACTTGTATTCCTCCAAGCGCATACGTCTATGGAGATCATTGGGAAAAGAGAGCTTTCTGCTCAACCAGCTTTTGGCAAAGAACTGTCGAAATTTATGTGACCACTTTGACTATCCTGCCTTATCCTGATCGCTATTAGATCAGTAGAGCTTTCAGTAAGGCCTCTTTCACACTTCAGTCTTTTGGCGGCAGTCAAAATCCACCCTTTTGAGAAAAAAACGGATCCGCTTTTTTTGGCGGAATCCGTTTTTTTCCCCATAGACTTGCATTAGTGGCAGCTTGCGACAGATGGTTGTCCGTTGGATCCGCCATTTGACGGATCCATCAGAATTGTGGCGTCCGCTGTCTTGATACAATGGACCTAGGAACTTTTTTTGTCTGCTAGAATGGACGTCTATGCGCGGCGGATCCGTCGCCGTCCGCCATATGACGGAATCCAGTGACGGAGTCCGCTTTTTTCATCTGAGCATGCCCGGAATAATTTCTTTTCATAAAATTAAACCCCAAAACCCGTTTAGGCACAAGAAAAGAATAATCAATCGTATCATTTGTATGAACAGTAATAAGTACTTCCTATACAATTTACGAGGGCAAATTTGCGTACAAAACTCAATCACTGCTAACATGAGAGTTATGGTAATTTTCAACATTTGTCAGAGAGAGTGAGAAAAATAGACCAAAGGGAAACAGAAAAAAAAAGAGGGAGGGGAGGAAGAAGAAGAGAAAGGGGTGGGGGGGGGGGAGCAAGGGTTGGAATAGCACCTTGGGATATGTGCTTAGTGAGGAGTTATTGCATAGTTGCAGAGTAGTAGGATGGATGAGATCTAAAATTAGTCCAGCTCTTCCAAATGCTATTAAAATTAATGGAACAATGATTTACTCTTGCTGCTATTTCTTCTATGTGAAAAATTTGTTCAATTTTAGAGTAGAGCTGTTGAGTAGTGGGTAGTGTTGAGGAATTCCAGTTAATAGGTATCAAGGATTTTCCAGCTGCTAGGATATATATCTATCCATCCATCCATCCATCTCGACCAGACTTCTGTTCCTTTAAAGTTACAAACTAGCTGATGCGACGGATCCGTCACAAAAAACGGATCCGGTGCATCAGTTGTTTGCAATCTGCAACGGATCCGTTTTTTTCACCCTTTTACGGATTTTGACTGACGTCAAAAGACTGAAGTGTGAAAGAGGCCTAACTCACACTTCTTAATTTACTTTCTTCATTCTTTAAAAAACTTAGACATCAAAGATAAGCTACAGAAATCACGAAGTGTCTTCCTATTGTGACTGCTCTAGTGACCTGTTCAGAAATAGAAATTTTTCCTAAATTTTTATGTAAATACGGTAATAATAAACTGATGTCCTTATAAATTGACTTATTGTGACAGATTGTCTTTAGGTTTGATGTTCTACCAGTCATGTGGCTTGTTCTAAATAACGTTTTTGTGCAAAAGGGCAAATCTGAAATTTGGTGTTTGATCTAGGTTATTGATGTAGGGGGAAAAAAAACATTAAATTAAATACAAGTGTGAAGTTTGAGCATATGTAAAGCACATGGTACACAGTCTGGCTATATGCTGCCATGTAATTTTATAACCTCTCTACTACATTGGGTTCCCGAAAACATTTCACATAAAGCAAGCAAGTTCACAAGCTTGGATTTTGCTATAGAAAAATTGTGAGAAATGGGCTGCTTGGTACGTCATGTTTGATAATAATGGATGGTGAATGGGAAAAAATACTCTCTCCCACCAGTGTGGTTTTAAGCAAGCTATTAATCTAGCACCTTATTCTGCCCTAGGGAGCATTAAATAGCCTGACACACTTCAGGTTGCGTTGCTGAAAATGGTTTCATGCACAGCACATGTGATTCTCTTGTTTAGAAAGCTACTTGCCCCCACATAATCAAGGACCACCACTTTTGAAATACTGTACCTTGCAAATTATTAGTGAACGGGCACTGTCACATTATGGATTTCGCTTTTATATTTATCCTAGAGCGTTGGTATTGGAACTGTAAAAATAAAATTACAACTTCAAACTATGGAAAATAATAATATTGGGGTCATTTAAAACATTCATCTACACATTTAGAGGACCACTCAACAACAAGAGTTGTTTGCATTGTCATTTATTTTATATAGGGTCCATAAATTGTCTATGCTGTTCAATGTGTGTGGAATTGCCACTACAAATTTAAAGACATAGACACAATTGTTAGTACCCTTGTGCTAGGAAAAGAAAAACCCACAATGGTCAGTGAAATAACGTGAAACTTAAAAGTAAATTTAAGTTTAGTGAATATCAACCAAGCAAAATCAGGCAATTGCTGTTGAACTGTGGTTCAGTGGAAAAAAAAAATGAAAAGTGTTTTGAACAAAAATGATGGTACCCCCTACAAACGATGGACAATATTTTGACCATATGAACATGTTTAACTAAGGTGTGTCCTTTATCATTACAGATGTCTACAAACTTGTGTTCAGTGTCCGTAACGGTAGTTCCCTTTGCACCACAACACAGGCTCTGTGCTTCCTTGAGGCAACTTCCCACCGAGTTACCAGCAAATTCAGAGACAAATCATTTCCAAGGCACCAGAGAGATGATTCTATTCATCAAAAATGCTTCAAAACCAACGTTTCTTCCAGCAAGTTTCCTCTTTCAAGCATAAACAAAATGGCAGATAGCACTAACGAATTGGCTTTATTTGTCATTTTGTTTATGTTTGAAAAAGTCCGCTTTCTGGCTGAAACATTGGTTTTGATGCATTTTGGATGAATAAAAGAATAGACTCCTCTCTCTGGTGACTTGGAAACATTTTGTCCCTGTATCAACTTGTAATCAATCCTTGTGCCTATTTTAAAAGGTGAAAAGTAGTTACTGTGCTGTTTAGTATCTTGGTGTCTACCGCACTGAACACGGACCAAAATAAACTAAGGAGATAGTTGACTTGGGAGCTAAGAAAAAAAAATTATAGATTAACATGTTAAAGGTAAAGGCTGTAAGACCATCTCCAAACAGCTTTATGACCCTGTTATTACAGATGCACATATTATTCAGAACTTTAAGGTCTATGGGACAGTAGCCAACCTGCCTGAACGAGGTCACGAGGAAAATCGATGACAAATTGAAGAAACGGTAACCAAAGAGTCCAGAAAACTTCCAAAAAGATTAGAGGTACACTCCAAGGTAAGGGTACATCAGTGTCAGATCGCACCATCCTTCACTGTCTTGGCCAAAGTGAACTACATGAGGATGATCAGGGGGGAGGAAACTACTGCTGAACGTAAATCGTAGAAAAGTGAGACTGTAATTTGTCAAAATGCATATTGACAAACCAAAAAGCTTTGAGACAGTGTTCTTTGGACAAATGAGACAAAACTTGAGTTTTTTGGCAAGTCACATCCTATGTTCACAGATGTAAAAATGAAGCATGCAAAGACTAGAACATTGTACCTACTGTGAAACATTGAGGAGGAACAGTTATATTTTGAGGCTGCTTTGCTCTATCTGTCACAGGGTGTCTTGAATCTGTGCAGTGTACAATCAAATCTCAAGCCTATCAAGGGATTCTAGAGATAAATGTGCTGCCCAGTGTCAAAGCTTGGACTCAGTTGAAGGTCATGGGTCCTCAAACAGTATATTGACCCAAAACACACAGCTAAAAACATCCAAGAATGGCTAAGAACAAAGCATTGTACTATTCTGAAGTGGCCTTCTGTGAGACCTGACTTAAATTTAAATAGAAAATTATTCAGCATGATGTTATTTCAGTGACCATTGTGGGGTTGTTCTTACTTTAACAGAAGGGTACTAATAATTTTGTCCACGTGTGTAGCTGTCAGTAAGTAAGTTGGCAATTGTCATAAGGATCAGAACTGAGAATAGATTTGGGCTATGTGTACAGTTTTAATGCAAAATGGGACTACAGAAGACATTTCCATTTTAGGGCTTCACCGTATAATTGCTTTGTACTGCACCCTCAGACATCTATGTGTTGCTACATGCTTCTTTTTTCACATGTAATCTGGTGAAACAAATATTGTGCCATTTTGTTTTTTAATCCATATTACAAATCTGTTCTCTTATAGAAACACTGATACTAGAGGAAAATATCTCTACTTTATAGCTCCATGCAGAGGCACATAGATTGTCTACGGCTGTGTAGTATGAATCTCTGTACAGCCACCTTACATAGATAGTAATACTAATTCATGTAAAAAAGTTTGTGTGTGTTCATATAATGCCAAATTTATTCAGTATAGGAGATAATTTATATGGAAGTTGACATATAGGAATTTTTCCTACTTACAACATAAGTGATATTCTTCTGATTGCTGTAGGACCCACCTCTGGCACCTCCACCGATCCTGATAACGAGGTTCTGAAGAAGTTAGTTTGAGTGAAGCAATGGCTGTGCATGCATGTCATTCATCTATTCTATCTGGGAATGCTAGAGATGGCCAAGTGTTGTACTGTGGAATCTCAGTCGTCTGCAATTTATTTGCCAAACAAAGGCAACAGCATCTCTACAAAAAGATTTGCAGTACCATGGTCCAGTTTCTACATCAGTAGCCTATGGCGTTTGATGGGACCCAAGATTATTTTTGTTTAACTCTAATGCTAGGCTTTTTATGCACATTAATTATATGAACTACATTTCTGGTATATAGACTAAACTATGTACAATTTAGCGCTCAGTTCAATCAAATCCTCTGAATAAGTAATAGCTTTTTAAGTTGGGTCAAACCCTTTAGGCGATGCGAAAGTCACTGTTGCAATTTTGTTACAGGCTGTTATGCACCTACCACACTCACACAAGGGTGAAGGGAGTAAGGAATACTTCCTATAGAGAGACGCCGAACCTACCTCCAACTGGTCCCGGTACAGACTGGTCAATCCCTAGCTGCATAACTAAAAACACTACCTTGGACCTGACACCCTAAAAGGCAGTAAAGGAGTTTCTCGTGCCTTCTGAGAAACCAGTGAGGAGGATTCAAGATGGCCCACAGAGCCTATTTGGTGTTTAAGCACTTAGCAGCATCAATATACCACAGATTCTTATGATCAGAAAAGACAGTCACCTTATGTCTTGTCACCTCCAACCAATGTTGCCATTCCTCAGAAGCTCTTTTATTCGCTAGAAGTTCTCACCTATATCCTAATTAGATTCCTCTTGAGTGAACTTTTGGGAGTAAAGAGCACAAGGATGTAGACACCAACTTTTTTTTTTTTTTTTTGAGAACAGCTCCCATCCCAATTGAGGAAGAAGTGTCTACCTCAACAAAGAAAGGCAGATCGACCTTGGGCTGACTGAGAACAGGAGTCTCAAGGGCCTGTCGCTATACCGTCACTGGTTTTTGTGACTTTATAGCGATATTGCGAGCGATATCGCGATGTCTGATACTTACCTCCGACCGCTCCCCCGCTGGTTATTGCTGATCGCGCGAGAACGTCCTGGACCGTTTCACATCATCAGCTTCCTGCTGGGGCTTCCTGCTGTGACGACAAGCGACGTGTAGACGCGAGCGGGTGGACGTCAGGATCGCCTCGTCTGACGGGTAAGTAACGACCCCCGACCCCTGCGATGTCGCTGGTGAGATCTGCCTGTGTGGCAGCTCACTAGCGACCACTTAGCGATGTACTAGCGATCCTGACCGCGTCATATCACTGGTCGGAATCACTGGTACATCGCTAAGTGTGTCAGTACCTTCAGAGAATACTGTCTTGAGAGCTGACCAAGAAGAAAAATCTGTTCCCTTCCTGGTCATGTCAGTGAAAGACTTGACTATGACTAAAATGTTCTTAATTAACTACCAATAAAACTTTGTAAAGCCAAGAAATCTCTCAATGCTTTCAAATTACTTGGCAGGACCCAATCAAGGACTGTTTGCACGTTAACATGGTTCATATAAAACCCCAATGCAGAAACCAAATGTCCTAAGAACTGAACCTGCTGTACTTCCCATTGACATTCCTCTATTTTAGAAAATAAGTTTTTGTCAAGTAGAATCTGGTGAACCTGTCTGACTTATTCACAATGCTCCTCCTGAGTATGCAAGTAAATCAATGTCATTGTTAGGATCCCCGAGAGTGAACCCACTGGACCATGGCAACGAACCTCCCCAGGGCGAGCGGACCAGGTGGACCACCCCCTATACAGGGAGTGTTAGGGACAGGCCCAGGGGAAACTATTACCGCGGCAGCTGGTACCCAGGCAGACGGGGGAGACCAGACAGGCAGTAGGCAAGGTAGCTGGAAGAGCGGTGAGAGCAAGATCAGGAAGTGCGGAGACACAGGCAGGCACGGGGGAAATCCAGGAACTTGAGCAGGACGGAGACACCGGGTGGTACGGCTGGAACACTGGGGTACAGGCTGGATGAATACACTGGATGGCACAGCAGGAACACAGGAGACTGGACCGGGGCAGAACGGCAGGAACACAGGAGACTGGACCGGGGCAGAACAGCAGGAGCACAGGAGACCGGAGACACGGGAAGGCAAGGCAGGAACACTGGAAACAGAGGAGAGAACAGTAACACGGATGGGAATACAAGTAAAACAGCAGGGAGCGGAGGAAGCAGCGGAGTATGCCAGCAATAGTGGGGCCAGAATCACAAGGAAGTACAAGTGATGATCAGGCAGCGTCACTAGGGAGCGACGGCCTGATATGGGAGAGTGAGGAGGAGCTTCCGGGTCAGGGTCCTCCTGACCATAAAGAGGACCAGGAGGAGCAACCGGCTCACAAAGGAGGAAGTGTGCGCTCCCGGTGAGACCTGCGGGGAGCGCGCGCCCGGGAGGACGCAAACGCTGTCATCAGAGCAGGGGAACAGACGGGGATGCGCCGGGAAGCTGCGGTCAGGTGAGTCTGATGGGGCGCAGGAGGCGGCGGCGCGACAGGAGCGAGCGGCGACGTGACAGTCATCCAGATAAATTACCACAAATTGACCCACCAAAGAGCAAAAAATATAATTTATGAAATTTTGAAAAATCGCCGGAGCATTGGTTAACCCGAATGGCAATCACCAAATTTTCAAAATGACATTCAGGTGTATGGAATGCGGTCTTCGATTTGTCACCCTGATGTTTGCGTATAAGTTTATATGCTCCTCGTAAGTAAAATTTGGAAAATAATTTCTCTCCAAATAATTTGTTTAAAAGGTCAGGCATAAGGGGCAAAAGGGTAAGGATTGCGAAACGTTATTTTATTAATTTCTCTAAAATCCAAGCATGGACACAACCTTCAATCTTTTTTCTTAACAAAAAACAACCCCACGACAACTGGAGAGGTGGATGGCTGTACATTAGGGTGACCGCAAAAAATCGATGTCGGAATTTTGTCCGTCTGGACCCCACAAAACGATTCCCCTTTCCAGATATTGAGAGAGCCAAAATTTGAGCTCGATCAAACGACGTTAACCCGTGCCGCTCGTCGCTCAAAGTTTGAAAAAATCCAAATTGAGGTATTTTAAGATTTAGGTATTTTGCATAGTCTGTTAGACTATAAAGAATGTGACAACAACATTGCAGAAATAGCCCTGACCAAATTTTCGAACCATTTGTGGTATTTGAATGCAGAGTTGGTGGGATTATCGTTTTTTGATCCCACCATTACAGACAATGAAAAGTTGTTAATGGCTAATAAATTGCTCAGTAGCACAGATGAACCATCAGAGCACGCTAGGGTTGTAAATCCAAAAGTTAGGAAAGAAAAATTAAAAGAGGTAGGAAGTAACCGACTTTAACGACCTTCTGACAAAAGATGAAGAACAAAAGCAATATGTCCTGCAAGTTGTAAGCAAATGCCGAGCATTATATTCTGACGTTTCAAAAACTACTTTAACAAAAGCTCTAGAATAGATTAGATAACTATGTAAAATTATCAACTCATGTAGGTTAGCGTGCTCTGATGGTTCATCTGTGATACTGAGCAATTTATTAGCCATTAACAACTTTTCATTGTCTGTAATGGTGGGATCAAAAAAACGATAATCCCACCAACTCTGCATTCAAATACCACAAATGGTTAGAAAATTTGGTCAGGGCTATTTCTGCAATGTTGTTGTCACATTCTTTATAGTCTAACAGACTATGCAAAATACCTAAATCTTAAAATACCTCAATTTGGATTTTTTCAAACTTTGAGCGACGAGCGGCACGGGTTAACGTCGTTTGATCGAGCTCAAATTTTGGCTCTCTCAATATCTGGAAAGGCGAATCGTTTTGTGGGGTCCAGACGAACAAGATTCTGACATTTTTTCCCCCCCATATGAGATCCGGTCACCCTACTGTACATTTCAAAGCCTCCCTCTCCAGAATAGAAAGGATGAACAAACGTGTTCTAGACATTTTAGCTCCTTTAATGAAATAAATAGCACAATCATATGACCTATGGTGTAGATGAATATCACAGCCTCAGAAAAAACGTAAAGACGTCCTGAATGAATTCTGGAAGATGAGTCCTCACTGAAGCCAAAGAACTCAACAGACATCTGGAAAAGCAAGAGTCACCCAATGACCTGATTTCTTGAGTCTCCCAATTGATTACAGGATTGTGCCTAGTTAGCCATGGCAGGCCTAACACTAACCTTGCAGGTAGAAAAGGAAAAGCCATGAATGAAATGGATTCAAAATGTAACACTCCAACTTTCATACATACATTCTGAACCTTCATAGTAACGTAACTTTATGAAAGAGGAGAGTTATCAATTGCTGAAATTTGAAAGGGAAGACAGAGAGTAGAGACATCATAACCACAGTTTGCAGCAAAATCATGATCGATAAGCTTCAAGGCAGAACCTGAATCCACAAATTCAGGGATACCTTTAAGAAAAACAAAGATGTCAGATCAAGCGACAATCTCAGACTCTTGGAAAATGCATCTCAACATTTTTAAAGACTTCTTTTTTTCTTTCTTTCAGAAATTCATCTTTATATTTGAAACAATGAACCACAACATGACCTGAAGAGTTCTGTACCCTCTCTGGGATCTCTGCCTTTACATATATCTCTATCTCTGACATCTATTTAAATGACCCACAAGTGTCATAGCCTCCAGGGACTGTGGTCAAGGACTGTAGACCAACCATGTCCTTAATCTGGTCCGAAAGTCCCAGACAGAACTGACTCCGAAGAGCGGGGTTGTCCCAGAGGTTTCTATTGCCCAACATCTAAACTCCGAGAAATAGTCCTCAGCTCTATGATCACACTGAACCAAGTTACGGATCTTGGATTCAGCCACAGCGACTTTGTCAGGGTCATCGTAAATGAGACCAAGAGCCAAGAAAAATGTCTTAACAGAAAACAACACTGGGGAATCCTCAGGCAAAGAAAATGCCCAAGCCTGTGGATCTCCATGGAGCAAAGACAAAAAAAAGTCCACTTCTTCGCTCTCTGACACAGATGAGACAGGATGGAGGCCAAAGTATAATTTATATGAAGCAGAAAAGATGGTAAACTTACTATCCCTGTCAAAGCAGTCCAGCAACATTACTTTAGGTTCCACTGTGATGCTCTGCCCACCTGAGACGTTTGGGTCAGCGGGACATGCAAGTTGCTGTTGTTTAATGTCTGCAACCTCCAAAGACAAGGCTTGAAGCTGTGCGGCCAATGCGTCCTCTGGTTCCTTGTTAACGCCCCAGCACACACTAATGGGCTGTTTATAATGTTATGCACTTAACACATTCGCACACGGGTAAAGAGAGTAAGACTTGCTATTAGATATAAGTCGCTCCTACACTCAACTGGTACCTGTATAGATCAGTCAATCCCTAGCCGAACAACTAAAAACGCCACCTCGAAACTGACTCCCTAAAAGACCGTTGAGGGGTTTCAGATGCCTCCTGAAGAACCATAGGGGAGGCTGGAACACACTGCCAACAATGGCAATTCATGTCCAAAAAGGATCTGCTGGCTAAGTGATGCAAATAGAAACATTGAGACCCCAATGATTACTATGGTATCAGTCTGGCTTCCATTTGTTGTTAAGCCTTTTCTTCCATTCTAAAAACTTATCATTAAAAACCTTTTCTTCCATTCTAAAAAAAATTGACTCCAAACATTCCCATAATAATCATTGGGGTCCTTCTGTTTGCATCAGTTAGCAAATGGGTCTGTTTTAAGATTGAATTCAGTTTGTCTGTTCCTGAAATGGAGCAGACAAATGGAAGTCGCTTAGCCAAAATAGTATGGACCTCTGCTAGCGACCACATTGTAGCTAGATATTAAACATTTTTTTAGTAAGGTGACTTGGCAATTGTGGTTTCACTTTGAAGTGCTAATAAGAATTTGACAGAAAGTATTCTTTTTGTATATGGAACTTCTTGGTTTTAAATATTATATATCCCCAGTCTAACAGATCCTAATTCTTTTCCACTTATGTGATCTCAGAATATGTTCTCGATTCCTGTTATTCCAATTCCATTTGGGCACACATTGCACACATTTCGTCTCTACACTTTACGCTAGACTCCCCTTGGATATTATAAAGGTCTTGTTAACTTTTTATATTGAAAGAAAAAATATAATAGAGTGTTATTTCAATTGTTTATTTAACATCTGATTACACGATGATGCTAGAGGGAAGAATATTAGTCACAGTGGGGCTTAATATTCCTCTTCTATTCACCATCTTTATCTGTACTGTAACGGCAAAGTTAATTTGTGCCAGAAGTGCTTCCCGCATTCTGCAAATTTATTCATAAGAAAGTTTTCCTCTTTAAGCTCGAAGCTTTTGTGATACAAGGAAAAAAGATTTTCCTATTTTCCTTATATACTCTTCTTGAAGTTCTTCCAAATTAGGTTTTAAATGCCAATTAGGAGGTTGAATATAATAAAATAAAAGCAAATACAACCAAAATGGCCCAACCTTATGGCTAGTTAGACTGTTGAGAGAACAAGCGGAACCTTTGCTCTTAGCGTGGCTTTGAGAAAGATATCCAGCTTAATGAACACATTAATTAGAAATATAACTATTTATAAGATGATAATTAGAGACGAAGCACGGTAAACTGGGCTTTTCCTGCAATTAATGGAGGATTAATTACTGGAGGTAATGAAGTGGATTTTTAAATACATTAAGGTGAAGTACAGAGATGTGCAAGGCTTTGTGATAGTTGCATAATTATTTCAGGCTGTTTGAGCATAGCTCGTATAAGATCGCTAATAAGCATCATTGCATCATTATGTATGCACTTAAAAAGACTTACCACCAAAATGAATCCCTAATTATTTCTAATTGGCAGGACTCTGTGTAGTCATTGAGCTGTTTGTAGCCATTTTAAGGTTCATTTAACTATGCTTCGGGCCATGTGATGGGGAGGAAAAAAAACCTTTAAAAAAAATCCCCTCTACTGCACCCTGGCCTTGACTAGCACCATTAATCCGTTGTGGTGGGCTCAGGTTTAAATGCACTTACACAGGTTGAGGTCAAAGCCTTGTGTAGTCTAAGCAAAGTTGTTTTATTTTTTAGGCACTTGACAATGTTCGTTAGCAATTATTCAAATAATTGTGTCTGTCAGTGTATTTGGGTTTTCACTGTGACTCTGCTTTCTTTCATCACTCTTACTCCTTATTGGATATTAACGTCTCTGTATAACAAATATTTTCCTGATTCCTGCTCCCTCCCACCCAAAACGAGGTTCTTCTAATAATGCCTCCATTTCTGTGTTCATTTGCTAACTTAAACAGGGCTGTACATTTCATCGCAGTCCTCTGACTTGCTTCTGATTGATTGGTGAGAGAAAGTTTCTTCCCAAGGACAATATTGTAGGCTCTTAAGGGCATCTCCGAGGAATTGGTCATTAAGCATTAAGAAGGCAAGCAATAAGAAGCCAAATGGAATTTTGACATTTGCCAGATTGTAGTAGTTAGTGGCATCTATACGTAAAAATGTTGACAGCTGTTAATATTAAAGGATACAAGTTGGCAAAAGATATTGCATGTTTTGACTCTTTGGTTTGCTCTTTTTTATGTGCTTGGTTTATTTATGTCTCATTTGAGGATTTCTTTGCCTTATCGAAATGTCAGTTCCAAATAATTTATTGTCAATGGTATATGATTGGTGTATAGTTATTTTTATCTCCCTATATCAGATTTATTATGATATCCCATTAGGAAGGAGTCTGTGAAAGTTATTCAATGGGTACCTTGTCCTGTTAAACCTAATCAGAGCCATGTGTGGCGTGCTGTTAAGGTATATAAACCATTCGTATCGCTTAAGAAAACAGTGGTGAAGCAAATTGTAGTCTAATAAAAGGAAGGTCAGCTTTGCCTTTTCCCCTCTTATGAAAATGTGGTTCTAATCATTCCTTTCATGTCTCAATATGAGGATAAAAAAGTTGAAACGTGCAGATTTTTAATATCAATAACGGTACCTTGAGATTTCATTTTCAGACTTTTAATTTTCGACATTTTATTCTAAGTGGTGGTAGAGCAAATGCTTTATTCTTAACAAGCTGGTGATATCATTGACCTAACGTACTTTGGTTTAGGCAGTCAAACCAATTAAATGTTACATCTAAATGTTGAATTGCTTTTCCGACTTGAGAAGTTTACTGAATTTATCTCCTGTCATACTACTGGGTGGTAGAGGTGTGTATGTAGCTCCATAGTGTAACTTTTCGGGAAAAGTATCAAATTTTTGGAACGCACTCACTTTGCTGCTTAGTTGCTTCTAACAGGTAAGTAAAGCTATAGATTTAAAACCTCCATCTTAAAAATATAATTGCTGCTTGAAACAAGGTGTATTCAGCTGTGGTTATGAGGAGGAAACAAATCAAATCATGCTAATTCGATATAGGTCCTTCTAGGTCATGCTTCTCTGTAGACACCATTGTTCTGTATGTCATGATGGTAACTCGTATGCATTCTTGTCGCTGTGTTACTCACGAAGTTCGCTGCTATGCATATCCTCATGTCTGCACCAACTTTGCTGCATATCCCTGATGTCTCCAAATGGCTATAGGGGGTTCCGCCAGAACCTGCAGGAATTTAACCCTTCTGTGTCCTGCAGGGTTTGGATTCTCCAGCCAATCACCAACCAGCAGGTGCTATGTTAGGGAGCTCCTGCCTCCTCACCATTGCCTGGGCTTAGGTTTGAGTTGCTGTTTTCATCTAGTTCCTGTCAAGGTATTTTGTTTATCTCTCCCGTTACTGACAAGGCTTGTCTTTTTTTCCTGTCTTTTCTGTCTGCTCTTGACCTCGGTTATGTGTTCTGATACTGTGCTACCTGCCCCAACCTGTTTGTCTGACTACACTTGTATTTTGCCCCTCTGTACCTCGCATATCTGCTCTGACCCATAGTTCAGCTGCTGTAGGTCCGGACACTGCCTTGGAATGGTACTTGGTGGCTATCCTGCTGTCCAAACCTATCCTAACCATCAAAAGCTCTAGTAAAGACCAGGTAGCCACTTAGTCACGCCCCTCCTAGGTACCTCCGACCAGTGGCACAATGTAACCACACCCACCACTGTCACACTGTACTTGGCCAAAAACTTCCCCCTTCTCCTCTACCCATCTACATTTTTTGTTGTCTGGTGCATAATGCTGTTGTGCAATTTATTATATCTCCAGAGGAAAACATAGTTAATATCTATATTACAGTACTGTTATAGGATTCCACATTGCCTTGTTAAATGATAGCTAAGCTGGTATTAGGAGGTGGAAATGTGTAGGAGTCACAAAGTTAATACATGCTCACATAAGGGGAGGTAAAGGGCTGCTAATTTAGGTTAACATGGCTGAGATCATAATGCATTATTCATTCGACTGAAGTGTTGTAAAGCGCACCTTAATTGACGTATAGACACACTTTATCCATCATATAGCCATTGCCGGAAGGATGTGTGTTCAATGTTTGTCATGTAAGAAAAGTCATGCCAAGATGAATAATTTCAGAACTTTTCCCACTTTTTAATGTCACCCATAATCTGTACAATTCAATTGAAAAATAAACTGAAATCTTTTCGGGTGGGGAATACAAAAATAATGAACTTGCATAATATGGTTGCATAAATATGCTGCACACCCTTAAACTAATACTGTACTTTGTTGAAGTACCTTTTGAGTTGACTAAGAATAGCCGAAAAGCGCGTTAAGGGGTCACACTGCAGCTGTCTGGAGTTTGGGTAACTATACAGTAATATATATCTTGTACTATTTAATCCAGAGTTCCATCATACTATAATGTGCCTCTTTTGACTAATTGTGGTACTTTCATAGGGGTGTATTTATACCTCCCAGTCACTCTGCAGTGCGGTAATTCTGTATCATGAGCAGTATTTTTATAATTATATATCTCTGCAGTAGGAACTGGAGGTATACCCCAGCACCTTCCAGCATTTTTCAAGTAATATTTCTCTCTATATTGGCCATTCAGCCAACCAGATATGCATTTGCACATTGCACTTTTTTATAGGCATTTTTTCTAATATTTTATCAGAGCTCCATATGTAATGCAACAATTGCTTTAAGATTATAACAGTTGGGCTTCTCCCTGTACATCCCAGGATGTCTAATGCATATAACTTACTCCTGACATAAATCTTGCTCAGTGTTTTATCTTTTCCTCTATTGCATATTTGACATTTTAATTATTTTTATTTGTTGTTCATCAATAAAATTGAGTATTTAATCATTAGCTTTGTTTGGAGGACTTGTTTGTTCGTGTATAAGTTCTCTATACTCACGGTCCTCCATGTTATTTACTAAGGCACTATAGGCTCTTATTTTACATGGGGTTAATCAGAATCGTTGTAAATGATGACGGCTGTGTACAGATTAGTATTTATTAAGCGTATTAATATGATTGGTCAGTTCTGATCACAACCACATCCAAAATTATAAGACCGTGTACACATTTAAGCAGCCAAATTATTTTAACCCTTTTCCCACCTTAGATGTATAGTTACGTCTAAGAAGGGGCTTCCCGTTTGCTACGGGCTTCGGCGGAGAACCAGCATCTCTTCCGGCACATGTCTGCTGATTTGAACAGTCCCAGGGCAACATTGAATTTCAGCTTCATCCAAAGATTTTTTTTTATTGAGTTCAGGTTTGGAGACTGGCTAGGTCACTCCAGGATCTTGAAATGCTTCTTACGAAGCTACTCTTTAGTTGCCATGGCTGTGTGTTTCGGGTCATTGTCATGCTGGGAGACCCAGCCATGGCCCATCTTTGATGCTTTTACTGCGTGAAAGAGGTTATTGGCCAAAATCTCGCGATACATGACTCCATCCAGCCTTCAATTCAGTGCAGTTGTCTTGTCCCCTTTGCAGAAAAACATCCCCAAAGTATGATGTTTCCCCCACTGTGCTTCACAGTTGCTATGTGTCCTTTTGGTTTTACTCATCCTTCGTCTTCCTCCAAACACGGCAAGCACAGTTGATACCGAAAAGTTCTATTTTGGTCTCATCTGACCACATGACCTTCATTTTAATCCATGACGATGTGTTACTAACGGCAATATTTGAGACTGTGGTCCCAGTTCCCTTCAGGTCATTGACCATGTCCTCCCATGTAGCGCTGGGCTGATTCTTAACCTTTCTCACAATTTTCCTAAGCCAGTAGGTGAGATTTTGCATTGAGCCCCAGATCGTGGTAGATTGACAGTCATCTTATGTTTCTTCCATTTTCTAATAATTGAGCCAACAGTTGTTACCTCCTCACCAAGCTGCTTGCCTGTTGTCCTGTAGCCCATCCCAGCCTTGTGCAGGTCTATAATTTTGTCCCTGGTGTCCTTAGACAGCTCTTTGGTCTTGGCCATGGTGGAAAGGTTGGAGTGTGATTGAGTGTGTGGACAGGTGTCGTTTATTCAGGTAACAAGTTCAAACAGGTGCAATTAATACAGGTAATGAGTGCAGAGAGGGAGGCCTACTTAAAGAAAACCTAATAGGTCTGTGAGAGACAGAATTCTTGCTGGTTGGTAGCTTATCAAGCACTTTTTTCATGCAATAAAATGCAATTTAATTTTTTAAAAATCATACAATGTGATTTTGTTTTTGTTTTTTTTAAATTAGATTCTGTCTCTCACAGTTGAAGTGTACCTATGATAAAATTACTGACTTCTCCATTCTTTGTAGGTGGGAAAACTTGCAAAATCGGCAGTTTATAAAATACTTACCGTATTTTCCCCACAGTATAATATTGTTTACTCATCAGCAATTTCTAGGACAGCCATTCTATTCAGTTAATGCGTGACTGAGGGAAACTCTATTCATCTTGACTTCTACATTAACATGATTGCATGTACAGTATTGGACACAAGTGCATGCATATATCCATGCAGTCAAGGGGAATATCAATGTTAACTAATGCAATCTGCCAAATATTCTATACCCGGAATAGTCTATGGCCACATTTAGGATGGACCCTACAATAGAATTAAAATTGTATAAACAGCTAATAAACTATTCATTTTTTAAAATATATAAAACCCCAAATAAATCATTTTAAATACGGTAATTATATACTGAAATAGTAGACAAACTCATGGAGTGAGTGACTCATTGAGGCTTTCATTTTCCAATGATACCTTGAAGAGTCACAATTTCAGAAACAAAATCACAGCCACAACATGTGAAAGCAACCTAAATGTGCTTAACAGGACAGAATTCTCCTCGCACGCTACTGCTTAGTATAAAAGTACTCTTTGCCCAGGAAGGCAACATGCTATCGGAAATGATGAATTACACTTTTTTATTTTTTAATAAATATCTAAGATTATTTTATACGGAGTATAAGTGTTTTCTCACGGCTACCTGCTAATTTAATTTTGAATATTTCACCAGTAAACCAAGTGATACTTTGTCACTTAATGTTCATTAATATGGAAGTTGATGTCAAGCCTCCATACATTGGTTGAATGGTGGGGTAGCAGATGCTTTTGCCCCATTAAAAGCATTCAATAACAAATTCTTTTAGGCTGTGTTCTGACATGACTTTTTAGATGCTGCTTATTTTTGCTGCTTCAAAAATGCAGCATCCAACAATTTTAGACAAGTGGATGGGATTTACAGAATTCTCTTGCCCACCGTGTTTCTTTTTTACTCAGCGTAAATAGTTGTGGTGCGTTTCAAATCCAGAACATGTCTAAAGTTTACCCAGATTTCTGCTGACTTAGATCAATATCAAGTTATTCAAAATCTGTCATTATTAGGCTATTTGCACACTTGCGTTATCAGGCGCAGCGCTCGGCCGCCGCTAAGTTCTGCCCCCGGCGGTACCCCCCCGGTCAGCTCCTCCTATGGGCGCATGATGCTGCATGCGACCAGCGTAACCTATATTTAGCTTTGGATACACTGGCCGTGCACTGGTATGTTTTTACTGGCACATGCGCCCTTTTTGCGCTACGCCGATGTGCTCCAAACGCACCATGTTGCATTTTTGTGCGCTCGGCGCAGTGCAAAAAGGGCGCATGCGCCGGCAAAAACATACCAGCGCACGGCCAGCGTACCCAACGCTAAATATAGGGTATGCTGGTCGCATGCAGCGTCATGCGGCCATAGTAGGAGCTGACCGGAGGGGGCGCTGCCGGGGGCAGAGCTTAGCGGCGGCCGAGCGCTGCGCCTGATAACGCAAGTGTGCAAGTAGCCTAAATCAATTATTATACAACTTAAGTGAGTATAAATCTCTATATTATTATTTTTGTACATTATTAATTAATATTATTTGTGTTCAGTCTTGAGAAATGAAAATCAAATGGAAAGTCTCTCAAAAAACATAGGCACCAATTGCAAATGCATTTTATTTTTCTCTTGTGAAGTGACACCATGGTTTACTATCATTCTGCTGATAACAGTTGGGTTGCTAATTTAATCGCTGCAATAGATTCTTGACAATAACATGGTTGGACGTTTGTTAATCTTAATCATTTTCAATGTGAATAGATGAGAAAATACATTCAGCATCTTTAATAAGGATTTTTCTAAAATATGGGGCAGTTTGCAAAAGTACTTTTTCCTTATGTCTTTTTTGGATTCCTGTGGGCTTTATGAACAATAGACTCAATGAAACCAATTTCCTTCACCACTGAAATGGTTTAAATGGAAGTAATTGTAATGTATTTGTATGAGTCATGTGACCTGTTCACAGTACGTTTTTCTTTTGTATTCCCAAAACTTTGAATAAATGTTTTTTCCGGGTATATGTCCAACAAAACTACTAACGTTATATGCACACTGCAAGCTTTACTGGTGTATATATTTTTTAAACTTGCTTGTAATCGGAGAGACCTAGACTAAAATGCAGCACATTTTTTTTAACTGATGCACAGTAAGTGGCACATCACTCGGTTCAGGTGCTCAACCCATATAGCATGCCATGCTGCTCTTAGATTACACAGGAAAACCTGCTGACAAATTCATTTTAATTGATTTCGCACATCTTGGGCTGCCATGCACTACAAAATAAAGTCAACACAATATCTTCTTTAAAAATGCTGCAAAACAAGTACCAAAATTTGCATCTTTTGTCCACCAGATTAATGTCACAAATGACTGCTGTAAGATCATCTTCTGTGAGGAGAGATGCAGGACTCCCCCCATATATGTTGGATACTAAATATTATGACTGAGGACCCCAGTTTTTGTCCCATTAGTATATTTGTTTGTATGTTTTCTTTCAAGCCTAATAAATACCGTAATAATTCTGTATTTGCCAAAAGTTTTTGTGGATTTCATTAAAGGGGATCGGTCATCCCATTTTAGCCTTATCAGCTGCTGGCACCGCCATCAGGGACTTATCTACAGCATTCTGTAATGCTGTAGATAAGCCCCCAATGTAACCTGAAAGATAAGAAAAAAGAGTTAGATTATACTCACCCTGGCGTTCGGTCCGGTCCAATGGGTTTCGCTGTCCTGTCTGGCGCCTCCCATCTTCATACGATGATGTCCTCCTCCTTGCTTCTCCCTTGGCTCCTGCGCACACGTACTTTATCTGCCCTGTTGAGGGTAGAGCCGAGTACTGCAGTGCGCAGGCGCCGGACCTCTGATCTTTCCCGACCTGCACCAAACGCACCGTGTTGCATTCTGGTGCTCTCGGTGCACCGTCAAAAGGACGCATGCGCCGGCAAACGCATACCTGCGCACAACCTGCGTACCCAATGCTAAAGATAAGGGTATGCAGGCCGCATGCAGCGTCATGCGCCCATAGACAGAGCTGACCGGAGGAGGTGCAGCCGTGGGTGGATGCTTCACGGCCGCCGTGCGCATCCCTCCGCAGCTCCATGAAATGCTAGTGTGAAACTAGCCTAAAATGGGATGACAGATTTCCTTTAAGAAAGACCCTTTTCATTTTGATTCAAAAAAGGTAATTTTTCTACTTGCCAAATTTGTTCTTATGTAACTTTTGTGATAGTAGAAGAAAGACCAACTATTAAAAGTTCTGTTTTTTTATATGCAAACTTGATATTGGGTCTGAATGTTTTAAACTACAAAATTGTTATCATTAGGTAAAAATATTTCCCACTGCTTGTTAATGTTATAGTTTGCACAAATTAAATGTAGGTTATTCTGTTTATGGTTGGGATTAATGACACTCCGGAAATATTTTGCAAGAGTTTGTCAGCTATCGAATTGTGATAGAAAGCTGTTCATGACCTGATGCAATATTTTTAACCCCTTTACCTCCCAAGCCTGTTTTCACCTTCATGACCTGTCACGAGTGTGTCACGCCAACTTGGGAGATCTGGGGTTAGAAGATCACAGCGTATGGTTAATTGCAGATCTTCCATTTAGCCTGTGTGTTTGGATCCGTTATTAAATTAAATTAATTTGGTTTCCTTTGGTGCTGAACAGGTTAACGGACCTTTCTATGCTGGTCAGAAACATGCAGCTCCATTTTTAGATGCTTCTGATTTGGTCGTTAATTCTTCCTGTAAAGTCTGTTGCATCCAAAGTACTGCCGGCTATTGAACGCAGGTGAATCAGCATTTGTCCACTGAACCTTGGGGATTCATCACTTCCAACACATTGTACGGGTGAAATTTCTCTTGCGGAGACGTGCGCCATGGGATTTCTTGAAGTCCCATTCACTAGGCTGTGACATCTGGATGCTGCAGGTTGGACGCTGCAGAAGTACACAGCGTCCATCCCGCAGCATTTACTGATCGTGTGCACCTACCCTTAGGAGTTTGTTGTTGCTATTGGAGATTCGTCTTCCTATGCTGTGTGCTTAAGCTAAGTTTTGGAGAGAAGTTGTATAGAGGTATTCTGTTGTATGTGTTTGTTTATCTTCTGGTCCCTGTTCCTGTTTAGTTTATTCCTCCCGGTCTTTATCCCCCTTCCTATTGGTTGGTGCTTTAGTATGATAGAGGGTTTCTGTTATCCCTGTTTTGTCTTGTGTTTCTTGTTCACATTTCTGTCCCAGGTTCCATGGGGTGATGGAGGGGACAGACCAGGGATTAACAGGAGCAAAGTGAGATCAGAAACTCAGGCCTCTCTACCATCAAGAATACCCCCGGTACAGGGATAGTTAGGGTCCCCGTTACAGGGACAGTTTGAGGCCCCTCTTCCCTACCTGAGACTGTCACAGCGTGACGTGACAAGGCCAAATTTTACAATTCTGACCAGTGTCACATTATGAGGTAATAACTCTGGAACACTTGAACAGATCTCAATTAATCTGAGATTGTTTTCTTGTGACTTATTGTTACTCAGTATAGTTGTAAAATCTGATATGACTTGCGTTTATTTGTGAAAAATATCTGAAATTTGGCAAAAAGTTAGAAAATTTTGCAATTTTCAAACATTTAATTCTGCCCTTAAACCAGAGAGTTATGTTACACAAAATAGTTTAATAAAATTTTCAACATATATCTGAATACAGTGGCGCTGGTGTGCTCAAGGGTCCATTAGCAAAAAAGAGAAACAGCAGCCACACAATGGCCAATTAAAAGTAATCAGGGTAATGAAACAAATTTGCGCTTAGACCACTTGTCGTTCTATAAAGGGATGATTTTAAAGTAACTGAGAGAGTGCTTACAAATCTAAAATAACAGCCAGTGTAAAATTTGGATAAATGGATCAAAACAATGGGTTAATCACAAAGAATAACAATAGGTATGGTTATTACAATAGGTTGGCCATTTAAATTAACCAGGATAACGTGCTATGGACAGTCCTTAGGTTACTAGTGGTCATTAGTTTGCCAAGGAGATGCTAGTTCCAGTTATTATAAATGTAAAAGAAAAGTTCTGCTAAGAAAGTGCACTAGTGCATTGATTAAAGTGCCCCTAGTTGATAGTACATGTATAAAAAAAGTCATTTTCAGAGCAACATAAAAATGATGAATGGAAGTGGGGGAAGGTAAGAGTACCTTTTTCCTAGAATATGAATGTCCCCGCAGTCAACTTGTCCAGATGCTGATGGCGTATTCGATGAGTGCGTTGCAGTCTATGCAGACTGATAGATGGGAGAACTGTCCCGGCTGGTGACAGTTACTGCGCACACCTATTCCAGCAATGCGCGAAAAGCTGGTCACGCTGATCAGGATCTGAGTGTAGGTGGTAAATGCAGAACCTGTGTGACGTCGCTGAGCACGTGATGTCCGCGTGACCCTGCTGGTACAGGGCAGGTAGAGGACCAAAATTCCGAAGCGTTTTGAAAATGACTGTTTCCTTCTTCAGCGATGGTCCTACTGGTGAGGATGGAGCTTTAAATAGGCTGCGTAAGAAGGCACTGATAGTTAATACAAATCATTAGTTCCAATAGTTAAAGGGAACCTGTCACCCCCACAGGCATTTTTAAGTAAAAGAGCCACCTTGTGCAGCACTAATGCTGCATTCTGTCAAGGTGGCTCTTTTATTTAGCGTCCCTTCTACCTCCAAAATAATCGTTTTTAAAATTGGTCAGACATACCTGATATTTGTCAGTGGGGCAGGGCTTTCCCCCCTGGACACATAGCCTCACATACGTCAGTCATGTCCAGCTTTTAATTTGGCGCCGCCTCCTCAGCGTTCATTTCTTTTTCTCGCACCTGTGCTGTATTATTCTTTCTGTGGTGCAGCAGGACCTGTGATGATGTCAGCACCATGTGACCAGTAGGGGCGGAGCTCAGCAAGCAGTGGTGCCAGCAGGGCCTGTGATGTCAGCACAATGTGACCAGTAGGGGCGGAGCTCAGCAGAGCAGTGGGTGCCAGCAGGATCTGTGATGACATCAGCACCATGTGGCCAGTAGGGTCGGAGCTAAGCAGGGCAGCGGTGCAGCAGGCACGAGAAAAAGAAATGAATGCTGAGGAGGTAGTGCCAAATTCAAAAGCTGAACATGACTGATGTATGTGAGGCATCTGTGTCCAGGGGGGAAAGCCCTGCTCCCCTGACAAATATCAGGTATGTCTGACCAATTTTAAAAATGATTATTTCGGCGGTGGAAGGGACGCTAAATAAAAGAGCCACCTTGACAGAATGCAGCATTAGTGCTGCACAAGGTGGCTCTTTTACTTAAAAACGCCTGCAGGGGGGTGACAAGTTCCCTTTTAGTAAAAAACCAAACACCAAACAGTTCCACTTCACTGTTGAGTCCTTTTGGAATTAGAGCATCCTGAATGAAAATCCATCTGCTTTCAGCACGTAACATTAGTTTAATATAATTGCCTCTTCACCAATGTTGTGCAACAATTTCCAAACCTATTACCGACATATTGTGCACAAAACCTTCATGACATTCTACAAAATGTCTGGATAAAGGGTGATCCAAGAATCTTTTCTTTATATTTCTAATATGTTTGTTAATTCTAACAATTAGCAGGTGTTTGGTGCGCCCTACATAGATCTTATTGCACGGACATATTATTGTATAGATAACACCCTGGGTAGAACAGGTGATAAAATCTCGGATCACAAATTCTCTGTTATCTCTTATTAGTGCATGTTGTTTTTTGAGTGTATTTGACATATTTTACATTTGTGACAAGGGAAAAAAAAAGTCAGGTTTTTTTTATTTTAAAAGTGTCAGATTTTTTAGTAGAATTTTTTTTAAAACAGTAGGGGCAATAATGTTTCCTAGGTTGCATGCTTTTCTGTACAATAATCTAGGGGCTGTAGGAGTCTGTTCACCTTGGATTTTATCTTATAAATCCCAATGTTTCTTAACTATTCTAGACAAAATGTGGGAATTTGAATTATATTCCGTTATAATGGGGATGAAATCACTGTTTTTTGCCAAGATCTGTATGTTTTTTTTATAGGTTTATTATCTAGAACAGGGTTCCCCAACTCCAGTCCTCAAGGCCCACCAGCAGGTCATGTTTTCAGGATTTCCCTTGTATTGTACAGGTGATGCAATTATCACCTGTGCAATACTAAGGAAATCCTGAAAACATGACCTGTTGGTGGGCCTTGAGGGCTGGAGTTGGGGAACCCTGATCTGGAACATCTTGGCGGGGCTTAATTTCCACAGATTTTTTGGGCCTCGATTAACCTAAATTTATCATATCCCTTTTCCAAAAAATATTTTGTCATGATTTCAGCCTCTTTATTAAAATCTTGATTCCTAGAACAGTTACGATGAATCCTCATAAACTGGCGTTTTGGAACATTCAGGAGCCAACTGGGTAAATGACAACTGTCAATTGGAATGTAACTGTTAGAATCCATAGGTTTCTAATAGGTCCTAGTGTGAATAGTGAGATCCTCAATAAAAATATTTAGGTCTAGAAAGTTTTATCGTATCCCTACTACAGGTAGAAGAAAATTTTAAAAAAATAATCATTTTTACTAATATCAGTTATAAAACTTGAGCCACCTGACCAAATAAATATAATATCATCAATAAGGGGTTGCCATAGGAACAGGTTCGCGCGCAGCCTGCCCCCAAGGTAGATAGTGTCCTCCTCCCATCTGCACACACATGAGTTGGCGTAACTGGGCGCGAACCTGGTCCCCATGGCAGTACCCCATTGCTGGGTGTAGTAGTCCGCCTCAAATTTAAAATAATTATAAGTTAAAATAAAAAGCATGCATTCCCTTAGGAACTCTATCTGTTCCACGGGCATTAATGCGGATTTATTTAAAAAGTATGTGACTGCCTCGCAACCTTTATCATGCTCATTCACCGTATAGAGCGAGGTAATTTCCAAAGTCTCAAAGATATAGTGATATTGCCATTGTATGTTATTAGTAATTGTAAAACATGGGTACTGTCGTTCAAAAGGGTCAGCAGGCGAGGTACAAGTTTTTGTAGATGGCAATCTACAAATTTGGACATGTTGGCTTTAAGGCATTGAATGCCCGATATTATTGGCTGGCCTGTTGGATCTAACAAATTTTTGTAAATTTTCAAAAATGTAGTAGAAGACAGCAAGTCTTGGGTGTGTTATGCCGCGCTCACCAGGAGGCGGGGCTTCGGCCCCGACGTCACTCCCTCCGGTACGGCGGTCCCTCGGGGGTCCGCACGCGCAGCTCTCGTCCCTGGGTCTCCTCCTCCATGTCACGTTTGCGCTTGCGCGCTCCTGTCAGTGCTGTATAGGGCTCGGTCCTCTCTATGGTAATGGAGGACCTGACCCGGAACCTGTAGTGGTCATGTGCTTTCTGGCTAGGTCCTGACCCGGAACCAGTAGTAGTCATGTGCTATATCAGACGACCTCCCCCTAGGGGAGGTGCCTGATTATTGTTGTGCTTCCTGGCTGGGTCAGCTGTGTCCCAGCCTGGCTGTGCGCTGTTCTCAGGTCCTCTGCTCTGTCTGCTATTCTGTGGTGCTCCTAGCACTTGCTCTGAACCCTTGTTGCTTCATGCTCAGTTGTGCCTCCTGGCACATCCTCTCGTATCCTGTCCCTTGTTTCTTGCTCAGTCGCGCCTCCTGGCATTCACTCTATTTCTGTGTTCTGTTACACCTCCTTGCACGACTGCTGTCTCATTCTGTACCCTGTCATGCTCCTTGCACGCGTCCTGCTTTGTTTACCTCCGGATGTGTTACTCGCTACACGCTTTATGTGCCCACGTGTACCCGTCTTGCACTATCCCGCACTCCTGTGTATTCTCCTGTGTTCCCTAGTATCCTGCACCCTCCAGTCACACAGTCTCGTTATCTCCTGTGAGCCGGCCGCCTGGTGCCAGCAGTCGTGGTATCGTATCCCCTGGGGCTTGCTCCTGACACTCCCTGTATAGGGGGTGGTCCTCAGTAGGCTAGCTCGCCCTGGGAGGATTGGTGCCGCGACCCAGAAGGTCCACTCCAGGAGTCGCTAACACTCTAACACTCTAACAGTATAATCAGGCCATGGACCCCGCTGGTACTGCGGCTTCCGTCCAAAAGGAGCTGACGTTCCTCCGGGAAAACCAGATTAGGATTATGGCATTTCTCAAGTCCATGGAGTCCAGTTTATCTGCCTCTCAGTCCTCTGAGCCTGGGAATGCTGCCCAGTTGGCTAGTCTCCAGCAGGAACTTGCGCAGCAACGCGACTCCCAGGCTCAGATTCTCAACTATATAGCGTCGGTAGATAATCGGCTCCTTTCCATACAATCTGCCCAGGCCATGCTTCCACACTCGCTTCCGCGCCTATGCAAGCCACCCCGGTATAGTGGTGACCATGTGTTGTGTCGCGGGTTCTTGAACCAGTGTCGTTTGCATTTTGAGTTTTTGCCGCAGCATTATCCCACAGATCGTGCTAAAATAACATTTATAGTTTCTCACTTAGAGGGTAAGGCGCTTGCGTGGGTGAATCCCCTTTGGGAGCGTGATGACCCGCTCGTCGCTCAGCTTTCCATCTTTTTGGACACTTTCCGTAAGGTGTTCGACGAGCCGGGTCGCCATGCTTCCACCTCCGAGTCCCTCTTTAATCTTCGTCAAGGTTCTCTGTCGGTTGGACAATACGCAATATGTTTTCGCACTTTGTCCTCTGAGCTAGATTGGAATAATGATGCCCTTTTAGGGGCCTTTTGGCGTAGTCTGTCCGGTCGGATCAAAGACGAACTGGCGGGCCGAGATACCCCTACCAATTTGGAGGATCTTATCTCTCTCGCGACACGCATTGATTTGCGCTTCCAGGAGCGCACCCGCGAGTCAGCCAGAGAGAGAGGGTCCTCTTGCCTCTCTTCGTCCACTCGCAATTTTTCTCAGCCGTTACCCGAGTTATTTTCGGCAGATCCGGTACCTGAGCCTATGCAGGTGGATCGCCTCCAGATAGCTCAACGACGTCGTGTGAAGAGGCAGGCACAAGGTCTCTGTTTCTATTGTGGGGATGCTTCCCATTTTCTACGTTCATGTCCCAAGAGACCGGAGAAGTGTCTCCGCCTGGGACTGTTAAGTGAGGTCTCCTCAAGTGTATGCGATTCCTCTCTACCCCTGACTGTGCCTGTTTCCCTGAATTCTGGTTTTGAGACTTTTACTGTGAAAGCTATAGTGGACTCTGGCGCAGTGGGTAACTTTATTAGTCTCGAGGCAGTTAAGAAGTTTCGTATTCCTGTCAGATCCCTGGAGTCTCCTAGGTCAGTAGTTCCGGTCGACGGTAAGCCCTTGCAGGACACCGTTAACCAGGTCACTGAGGAAGTTGAGTTGCAGATTGGCACATGTCATCGGGAGCGGATCTCCTTCCACGTATTGCCGACTTCGCCTCATACCCTTCTTCTTGGCCTTCCTTGGTTACGTACTCATGGGCCGACCCTGGACTGGCAATCCGGTGACATACTCCGTTGGGGACTGTCCTGTCAAAAGAGTTGCCTGCTGTTCGTTCATCCAAAGAACCCTGCTTGCTCGTCTTCGACGGTTACAGGTCCGCCGTCCGCCATCCGGTCTGTGACTTGTGACTTTGTCGAGAAGGAGGCTGAGAGTCAGTCTCCACATCCGTCAAGCAACCCGTCTGTGACTTGTGACTTTGTCGAGAAGGAGGCTGAGAGTCAGTCTCCACATCCATCAAGCAACCGGTCGGTGACTTGTGACATTATCAACAGGGGGGCTGAGAGTCAGTCTCCACCTCCATCAAGTGACCGGCCCAAGGTAATTACCGTGGCTTCCGTCAAGTTGACGCCTCAGCGCTCAGGGGAGACCTTTGTGTCTAAAGGTAACCGTAAAGTTGTGTTATCCTGGGGACATTCTTCTCCGGCTGCCGGCCATGTTGGTGCCAAGAGGACACTCTCCCGTTTATCCCACGATTACTGGGGGCCGTCTATTGCTCAGGACGTCAAAGACTTCGTGGCTGCTTGTCCATCGTGTGCCAAGAAGAGACTTCCCAAGCAACCATCCTCCGACAGCTCGCCTCTTAAGGATGAATTGACTTCCAATGACTGCACCACCGCTTCGGTCTCCGAGTATGTCAGTGTGCCTCTGCCGGTTCGACCTGTCTCGGGAATACCTGCCTCCGACTCTCTGTCCGTGGAGTTCTCCAGGGTATGGCAGGAGACCAAATTTTCTCGTGTTGAGACTCTGGATCTGATTGGTCCTCATGCAGTTAGGAAGTGTCTGGATCCCGCTCCTAGTGTCAAGGTGCTATTTTCCAGTTCTAGAGAGAGGGGGCTTAAAGGAGGGGGTACTGTTATGCCGCGCTCACCAGAAGGCGGGGCTTCGGCCCCGACGTCACTCCCTCCGGTACGGCGGTCCCTCGGGGGTCCCCGTCGGGAGCGCATGCGCAGCTCTCGTCCCCGGGTCTCCTCCTCCATGTCACGTTTGCGCTTGCGCGCTCCTGTCAGTGCTGTATAGGGCTCGGTCCCCTGTATGGTAATGGAGGGCCTGACCCGGAATCTGTAGTGGTCATGTGCTTTCTGGCTAGGTCCTGACCCGGAACCAGTAGTAGTCATGTGCTATATCAGACGACCTCCCCCTAGGGGAGGTGCCTGATTATTGTTGTGCTTCCTGGCTGGGTCAGCTGTGTCCCAGCCTGGCTGTGCGCTGTTCTCAGGTCCTCTGCTCTGTCTGCTATTCTGTGGTGCTCCTAGCACTTGCTCTGAACCCTTGTTGCTTCATGCTCAGTTGTGCCTCCTGGCACATCCTCTCGTATCCTGTCCCTTGTTTCTTGCTCAGTCGCGCCTCCTGGCATTCACTCTATTTCTGTGTTCTGTTACACCTCCTTGCACGACTGCTGTCTCATTCTGTACCCTGTCGTGCTCCTTGCACGCGTCCTGCTTTGTTTACCTCCGGATGTGTTACTCGCTACACGCCTTATGTGCCCACGTGTACCCGTCTTGCACTATCCTGTATTCAGCGCACTCCCGTGTATTCTCCTGTGTTCCCTAGTATCCTGCACCCTCCAGTCACACAGTCTCGTTATCTCCTGTGAGCCGGCCGCCTGGTGCCAGCAGTCGTGGTATCGTATCCCCTGGGGCTTGCTCCTGACACTCCCTGTATAGGGGGTGGTCCTCAGTAGGCTAGCTCGCCCTGGGAGGATTGGTGCCGCGACCCAGAAGGTCCACTCCAGGAGTCGCTAACACTAACACTCTAATAGTGTGTAGTTTCAATAAATTAAAACTCATTCTTATTCAGAAATCCCATTTGTAATCCTTTATTAGTTAGGATATTCATTTCCTCAATGAACCTCTCTGTGGGATCTGTACCCAGTTTCTTGTATGTGCGTGTATCACTCCAAAAACGTAGAGCCTCTTTTTTATATTTATCCAGATCAAGTATAACAATCCCCCCCCCCCCCAGTCTGCTGGACAAATTACTATTTCCTTATTTTTTGTAGAGAAGTAATGGCATTTCTTTCAGAGAATGTTAAATTTATATTTAGAGCATCTTTTGTCACTGATCTTGCGTATGTCTGCTATTACATTCTTTTGAAATGTTTCCATAAATTCTAAATATTCGTTCAATGGGTGAAAGTTTGATGTATTACGAAGGTTGGTGTGTACATAGGTATTAGATGAATTTAGATCATCTTGTGTTTTGGCAGGGTTTTTTAGAAGATGTTTTCTAATAGCCAGCTTACACATAAAAAGTTTTATCTCTATAAAGGCTTGAAATTTATCGAATTTACAAGTGGGAGCCTATTTGAGCCCTTTACTCAAAAGAGCTAGTTCATTTGGATCCAAATTATGTTTACTTAAATTGAAAATGGGTTGTACATTCGGATTGTTAGAATTTAATTTCTTTTTCTTTTTGGAGAGTCCCCCCCCCCGAAAGCCCCTCCTATATGTCTTTTTGGACCCACCTGAAAAAAAACGATTTTGTGGTTTGTTTCTTACGTGGAGGTTGATTGGGAATGGAGCTCCCTGTTGGATTTTGTTTCTCTTTGGTGGTGTTTGAAGTAAGATCCTCATTAGTAGTAACTCGGTTCATAGGTGAACCTTCATTTGTTTCCAAGAACCTAAACCTGTTATGGGTGATCATTGGTTAGAGTGGTGATGCTAAAGGGGGGGTTAGCCTTAACATTTGGAGAAATACAGTTGTGGCCAAAAGTATTGACACCCCTGCAATTCTGTCAGATAATACTCAGTTTCTTCCTGAAAATGTTTGCAAACACAAATTCTTTAGTATTATTATCTTCATTTAATTTGCCTTAAATGAAAAAACACAAAAGAGAATGAAGCAAAAAGCAAAACATTGATCATTTCACACAAAACTCCAAAAATGGGCCAGACAAAAGTATTGGCACCCTCAGCCTAATACTTGGTTGCACAACCTTTAGCCAAAATAACTGCGACCAACCGCTTCCGGTAACCATCAATGAGTTTCTTACAATGCTCTGCTGGAATTTTAGACTATTCTTCTTTGGCAAACTGCTCCAGGTCCCTGATATTTGAAGGGTGCCTTCTCCAAACTGCCATTTTTAGATCTCTCCACAGGTGTTCTATGGGATTCAGGTCTGGACTCATTGCTGGCCACCTTAGAAGTCTCCAGTGCTTTCTCTCAAACCATTTTCTAGTGCTTTTTGAAGTGTGTTTTGGGTCATTGTCCTGCTGGAAGACCCATGACCTCTGAGGGAGACCCAGCTTTCTCACACTGGGCCCTACATTATGCTGCAAAATTTGTTGGTAGTCTTCAGACTTCATAATGCCATGCACACGATCAAGCAGTCCAGTGCCAGAGGCAGCAAAGCAACCCCAAAACATCAGGGAACCTCCGCCATGTTTTACTGTAGGGACCGTGTTCTTTTCTTTGAATGCCTCTTTTTTTCTCCTGTAAACTCTATGTTGATGCCTTTGCCCAAAAAGCTCTACTTTTGTCTCATCTGACCAGAGAACATTCTTCCAAAACGTTTTCGGCTTTTTCAGGTAAGTTTTGGCAAACTCCAGCCTGGCTTTTTTATGTCTCGGGGTAAGAAGTGGGGTCTTCCTGGGTCTCCTACCATATAGTCCCTTTTCATTCAGACGCCGACGGATAGTACGGGTTGACACTGTTGTACCCTCGGACTGCAGGGCAGCTTGAACTTGTTTGGATGTTAGTCGAGGTTCTTTATCCAACATCCGCACAATCTTGTGTTGAAATCTCTTGTCAATTTTTCTTTTCCGTCCACATCTCGGGAGGTTAGCCACAGTGCCATGGGCTTTAAACTTCTTGATGACACTGCGCACGGTAGACACAGGAACATTCAGGTCTTTGGAGATGGACTTGTAGCCTTGAGATTGCTCATGCTTCCTCACAATTTGGTTTCTCAAGTCCTCAGACAGTTCTTTGGTCTTCTTTCTTTTCTCCATGCTCAATGTGGTACACACAAGGACACAGGACAGAGGTTGAGTCAACTGGCTGCAAGTGTGATTTAGTTATTGCCAACACCTGTTAGGTGCCACAGGTAAGTTACAGGTGCTGTTAATTACACAAATTAGAGAAGCATCACATGATTTTTTCGAACAGTGCCAATACTTTTGTCCACCCTCTTTTTTATGTTTGGTGTGGAATTATATCCAATTTGGCTTTAGGACAATTCTTTTTGTGTTTTTTCATGGGTGGCATGTCACTTTGGCAGAGCGCCTTAGGTGTCAGAACCTCATTTTAGGAATTACCATATATACTCGAGTATAAGCCGACCCGAGTATAAGCTGAGGCCCCTAATTTTGCCACAAAAAAGGGGAAAACTTATTGACTCGAGTATAAGCTGAGGGTTGGAAATGCAGCAGCTACTGGCAAATTTCAAAAATAAAAATAGACACCAATAAAAGAATGGTGGCCCCATAAGGTGATCCATGTTAATATACAGTATGCCTCATATAATGCTGCACAAAGGTTAATAGTGGCCCCATAAGATGCTCCATATTAAATTACGCCCCATATAGTGCTGCAGAAAGGTTAATGGTGGCCCCATAAGATGCTCCATATTATTATATGCCCCATATAATGCTCCACAAAGGTTAATAGTTGGCCCCATAAGTTGCTCCATATTAAAATACACCCCATATAATGGTGCACAAAGGTTAATGGTGGCCCCATAACATGCTCCATATTAATATATGCCCCATATAATTGCTGCACAAAGGCTAATGGTGGCCCCATAAGATGCTCCATATTAATATATGCCTCATATAATAATGCTGCTGCTGCTATTTAAAAAGAAAAAAATGACATACCTCTGACTGTTCTGCAAGAGGGCGTGAACTAAACACGTCATCGCGCCCTCTGACCTGAACGTCACAGCCAGAGGATGTGGGAGACTGAGCGGAGCGGTGGAACGGGGACAGGTGAATATGGCGTGGCATGGCTCCCCCATCCCCCAGTCCTACTCACCCTCCTGGCGTCTGCATATCAGGCTCTGCTACATCTCAGTCCCGGCGTCTGCATCTCTCTTCCTGTCTTCTTCATGTGCGGTCACATGGTACCACACATTAAAATCATAAATATGCTCTCCACCCCTATGGGAGTGGAGATGCGTCCATATTCATGACTTCAATGAGTGGTGTCACATGACCGCACAGAAGAAGACAGAGATGCAGACGTCGGACTGAGATGTAGCAGAGCCTGAATTGCAGACGCCAGGAGGGTGAGTACAATGTCTCCTGCTCCCCTGCTGGCTTCTGGTGTATGACTCGTGTATAAGCCGAGAGGGTCTTCTTCAGCCCAAAAAAGGGGCTGAAAAACTCGGCTTATACACAAGTATATACGGTACATCTCTCAATGAATTCATCTAGGGTGCAGTGAACATGTTGACACCACATGTGCCTCACAGAAATGTATGCCATTGGGTGATGAAGAAAGAATAAGTGAAAATTGCAAATCTGCTATTGTAGTGCCCCTACATTGTATTGCCTAGTATGTTGTAGTGCCCAGTGCATTATGCTCAGCTCGTGCTTCTGGAGACATGGACCCATAAATTAGGCGGGCTCTCATCACAGCAGAAATGTCAAACGTGGACTCTAAATGTGGTTTAGCCACTCTTCCGCTCTGCCCTGTCAATGGGGCAGGGCTGTTGACATCATGTTGATTGACAGCCGGTTTCTAGCTGCCTAAACCAGCGTTCAATTTATATGGCATCAGCTGGTGCATTAGCAGTCCACAGAACTCTGCAAGTGACTCTGATTTCCAGCGCTTAAAGGGAAGGTGCTGCAATTTTATATAATTTGCAAAAAAATAGTAAGTTACAAAACATGTTGTTTCAGCAAATGTTGTACTAACCAGGATTTATGGCTTGTTTGTAATAATGTTTTCATGTAGCCACTGGGCGCTGACATCTTGATTTGCAGATCTGTGGAGGACTCATACAGTCTGCAAATATGGCCGTCCCTGCACATAGGACACTGCGGTCGGCTTCCGACCGCACATTGCAGCCTCAGTAGCAGAGAACTGGGCACGCCCCTGTGGGCTGCACCATTCACTGCTATAGGTGTGGCTGGGCGCCATTTTACTGTAGCCCAGAGCTATCTGCTGAGCTCCACTTACCCTCTATCACAGGACCACTTGTGGCATAACAGGTCCTGTGTTGTGAGGAGAGGCTGAAGATATGGAGAAGGTGGTCAGCAGAGGAGAGAAGCGCTCACTGGAGCTGGAGGATGGAGAGTGGTGAGTGCGGGTGACTTTCATCTATGCTCCTCTGTACTGCTTACTCCAGGCTCGGCCCTGTGCTTCCTGCTCCAGCGTCCTCCTGCTCTGTCTCCGCCTCCTCACTCACAGCCCCAGTGATCTCCGGTAATCTGACACCTTTGCTTTTATGGCTGTCTGAGGAGGACAGTGACTTATACAGCCCATAGTCTTGTGTATAATTGGGGGGGGGGGGGCTGGAAGTTTCACCAGTGTGGGCATATCTGTAATACTGTCTGCTGAGCCGTGTATCTAATCCTCTCCTGTGTGATACTGCCTGCTGAGCCGTGCATCTAATCCTCTTCTGTGTGATACTGCCTGCTGAGCCGTGTATCTAATCCTATCCTGTGTGATACTGACTGCTGAGCCGTGTATCTAATCCTCTCCTGTGTGATACTGACTGCTGAGCCGTGTATCTAATCCTCTCCTGTGTGATACTGACTGCTGAGCCGTGTATCTAATCCTCTCCTGTGTGATACTGACTGCTGAGCCGTGTATCTAATCCTCTCCTGTGTGATGCTGCATGCTGAGCCGTGTATCTAATCCTCTCCTGTGTGATGCTGCATGCTGAGCCGTGTATCTAATCCTCTCCTGTGTGATGCTGCATGCTGAGCCGTGCATCTTATCCTCTTCTGTGTGATACTGCCTGCTGAGCCGTGTATCTAATCCTATCCTGTGTGATACTGACTGCTGAGCAGTGTATCTAATCCTCTCCTGTGTGATGCTGCATGCTGAGCCGTGTATCTAATCCTCTCCTGTGTGATGCTGCATGCTGAGCCGTGTATCTAATCCTCTCCTGTGTGATGCTGCATGCTGAGCCGTGTATCTAATCCTATCCCGTGTGATACTGCTCTCCTGAAATACTCTGTGCTGCTGTCACTCTGCTCCCAGAATCCTTGCTGCCTGCCATCCTCGGTGACCGAAGACCCCATTCCTCTCCTCAGATCCCGTCCTGGCGATGTGTGAAACCGAGGGGACAGGGGCCTGATGTATGGTGGAAGGAGCAGGGCGACAGCAGCACAGAGTATTTCAGGAGAGCAGTGTGCTGGTCTGTGGGGGGCGCCCTGTTCGGTGCCAGGGATTGTACAAAGAGCGCTGTGTTTTATTCACATGGATGGACCGTCTGCTTGTCTGCTCCACAGAAATCCAGGAAACATGTCTGCTGATTGATGGCCTGTTCTGATCCAGACTTTACATGCAAAGACAGTCAGTAACTTTGCAAGCCCCATCAAAATGGCTGCTCACTGTGTCTATAGATGTCATAGGTTTTTGTGCCAGATTTCAGTAGCTGCTCCCCCTAGTGTTAACAAGTGGAAATGCCAAACTTTTTAAAATTATTTTTCATATTTTGCAAAATTAAAAACAAATGATAATATTTTTTAAGAAAATGTAAACATTAATTCTTTACATTTTTTCAATTGCTGAAAAAAAATTTTTTGGATGGCACCTTCCCTTTAAGAGCCTCAGCTCGCTACACTGCTTGTGTCATGTAAATCACACTAACTCAGCACGTACGGTAAGGGGAGCTGCAAGAAGCTATCTGAAATTTGACCAGTTAGGAAATATTCAGAATTTTAATTTTTAAGTGTATTTTAAAGGTTTAAATTATTCTACATAGTTGAACCTTTGTCCATCACTTTTTTAATTTAGATGGACCATACCATAAAACAAAAGCTTAGCTTCCATGTTAATGCAGAATTTGTCTGTGCTGCATCCAGTCTTATTGCATCCTAGCGATATTTCATCATGAGGATAATTAGTTTTTTGTGTATTTCTGGACATTTTAAAAAAATATATATAATGTAGATTTTGTTTATTTTTTCAAATTTCTGATCTCTACTCCACTATTGTTTGATTCCTGCAGGGAAATGCTGGTATTCCACAAATTGCTAATAATGGCAGTAGAGGCGTTACATCTAAAGAAAAAAAGGGTCACCTCTGGCGCTCCAGCTGCTCACGAACTATATCCCCCGTCATGTTCCACCAGCTTAGTAAATCTCTGCTCTGAGCCAGGTTTTTGCTTGTGATTTGTTATCTTGCCTGAGCATCATGGGAAATGTAGTCTAGTAACAGCTGCATTGCCAGAGGTTGCACTGCTCTGATTCGAAGACGTACAGTTCAGTCGCACATCTTGATCGCCGCTTATCGGCTTTAACACGCAGCTTGATTCCATAGATCAATAATGCTGCCTATGAATGGACTTCTCCTGAAATACAACTTGCGATATTTATACAGCATCGTCTTGCAATATATATGATTTTTGGGAGGAATGGGCTATCTTCACGCTAAAGTTTAATAAATATTGGGAAGTACCCAATGACACTGACCTCATTTCCTTTATAACAATGAAAATTAATAGTTTTGCGTTTTATGGGGCTGATAGTCCAGATGTAGTGTACATTTAATTAAGTGTAGTTTCCTCTTGGTTATGGTATGTGTATCTGCTTTTTGTCGCAATTTCTTTCTAGTTTTACAATTTTCCACATGTTTTCCTTCATCATTTATGATTTTTTTTTTCAAAGAACCGCTATGAGGATTTAAATCACTTTAGCATGCACCAAAACAGTACCCATTCAAACAATAAACGCCATTTTAAAAAGCCTTTAGATCTTCTGTCACTTCATAAATAAAAATGTATAAAACATTATGCAGTTGTAGTGCCCACCTGCTAATTAAATGCAGATTTTCTCAAACTTACGGTATTTTCAAATCTGCCTTTTCTGTTTCAACTCTGCCTGCGTAGAGAATACATATGGCTCTTGTGAAATTAATTATGCTTATGGAGCAGCTGTTAAATTTAGTGCAACTAATTTTATCCAATATTTTACATTTTAATTGATTACCTGTGAAGAAATTAGCAAATTAACACGTATTGTGCAGCAAGTAAATACACTTTTATGAACCTCTTTATTTTTTAATTTTTTATTTAATTTTTTATTTGGGACCTAGTATGCCAAGCTTTAATTAATTGTTTTACAACCTGGCTACGTGCAGATTGAAAAATGAAATTTACTTTAGGTCTCTCACATAGGAAGGTATTGGAGAACCTTCATTATCTAATGGGAGGCTCGGAGAAGGGTGCGAGCCAAGCATCTGTGTGTTCTGTAAGTCCCGACATGAGAAGCAGATTGGAACGTAATGACTCTTTCACAGAATTTTTGTAACATATGGGCCTATCTGGATCTGAGAAGGCTTTGAAGATCTTTCAACAAGACTAAGTGACTTAACCTTTGCCACAGTACTGGGTCTTTTATGGCAGCCCACTTTTCAATTAATCTGTTCTGGGGTTTTATGCAGCTAGTTTAGGAGTGTTATGGGTGCACAAGGATTGTATTTTAATTATATCTGAATTACTTCATATTTTATCCATTTGCATTTTGTTTATTGAAAGCAATAAAAATGCGATTAATACGACTGACCTCAGAAAGAGATGCCCAGAGGCCTCATCTGAATTGTGGCTTCTAAGATATGATTCTTATACACTGTATTTTTTATTTTACTCTTTTTTTTTCTTGCACTAAACTCTGTCATTAATTTTAAGACAACAGTACTTTTATGCGTGGCTTGCCTCAAAGCTGGTTTCTATATAAGCTGTTTATTTCACTTAGTGGCTAGAGGAACACATTTAAAGCAAATGTATCACCTGTAATATTTTAACAGTTAACATCAGCTAGCGAAACATAATCATTTTGTTTCTGTTTTCTGATAGTAGGTTTACTAACATGTCTATGGATGGAGTCTTTGACTGAGCTTAAAACAGCCACTCCCATTAAGTTTTTTTCTTTTTTTTTTTTTTTTTTTTTTTTTTAAGAGGTCTACCAACGAGCAAAGATAGATCTTGGAATAAAAAATAAGTTCCACAATTGGATGTGTTAAAAAGAAAAAATGTTCCTGTACTGAAATAATCATAAATGATCCCCTGCTGTGTACTGTTTAATGGCAATGTCTGACCGTACATGAACATGGTTTGATCATACCACAGCTCCTGGGCAGGGGAGGAAGCAAAAGAGAATATGCAGACAGGACAGCATGGGATCGCAGCTGATTCTTTCTGTGACATAAAACAGTTCTCTGCCTATTTTTAAGCAGTGTTTTACCACCGTTTTCGACCCTGTATGGACCTCACCCCCTGAAGATTATTAACCACTAATTCCTGATTTTGTGGCGCAATCAGGAATCCAATTTGATACCACCGGCCTCACAGAAATGGACTTTTTCAAAGTATTTTTCTTTGAGGATTTTGTAAACCTCATGGTGGCTCAAATAAATTTGAATGCCCAGTTATTTTTTGCAAAAAAACCCTTCATCGTTTTCTTACTGGACCCCTGTAGACACACTAGAAATGATGATGTTTTGGGGCTTGGTTCTTTACATAGGGATAGTGAAGAAGCCAGAGCTTCGGCAATATTGGAGTTTTGACGTTTTGTATAACACTCCAGTTTTCCGCATGGCTATGACCCGTCAACGATTTGAGGCAATCCACAAATTTTTATACTAATGCTCAATGTTTTCCCTGAGATGATCCCAACTTTGACTTTTCTTAGTTTGGCTGGCCACTGATCTCTTTAGCAACAAGTTTGCTGAGGTGTACATGCCCCAAAAGAACATTTGTGTGGATGAATTCCTAATCCATTACAAAGAGAGGCTCAAATTCTGTCAATACCTGGCCAATAAGTGGGCCAGGTATGGAATAAAGCTCTGCAAACTGTGTGAGAGTACATCAGGGTACACTCACAAGTTTACAGTTTATAAAGGGAAGGACACTTGGATTGAACCCCCTGAATGCCCCCCTGTCCTGGGAGTGAGTGGGAAAATTGTGAGATTTGGTGCTCCCACTGTTAGATCAAGGTTATCACCTCTATGTGGTTAACTTTTATACCACAATCCCACTATTCAAGTCCCTCTCTATGCGATCTACCACAGCCTAAGTTACCGCCTGCAAAAATCAGAGAGGTCTCCCTAAGAGGCTAATTGAGCAGCTGCTCAGAAAGGGTGAGAACAGAGCCCAATGTAGCGACAACTTGCTAGTGGTCAAGTACAAAGACAAGAGGGATGTATTTTTCTTGACCATTATACATGGTGATGGCAGCACCCCCAGTACTGTACGTGGTATCTCTACGCAGGTCACCAAACCAGACTGTGTACTGAGGCACAACAAGAACATGGTGGGAATTAATCTCTCTGATTAAGTCCTCCATCCACACAGTGCTGTGAGAAAAACCAAGGTGTGGTTCAAGAAGCTGGCTGTGCACATGGTACAAATGGAAATGTACCACGGTTTCATGCTATCACAATGTACAAGCCAGACCAGTACATACCTTTAGTTCCAAGAGGTGGTAATTAGGGATGAGCAAACATGCTCGGTGATACTGTGTTATCACTCGAGTCTCACGGTGCTTGGCTGTGCTCGTTACTCTGCGAGTAATGGGCGGTGCTCGATGTAAAACTCAAATCCCCGTCCCGAAACTTTTGGCACCTGTTACACAGCCAATAAGCATGCGGGGATTGTCTGTGAGTCACACTAATGCTGTAGCCATTTTGTTTGTGGCATTATTGTTATTGGCTGGCCATGTGACATCATTAGAGGTTATAAAAGGACAGGTGCCACCTGGCTCGGCACACTGACGCCATTGCACAGCTCTGTGACACTTTGTATTGGAATGAGAGAGAGTGCTTGTCAAGGCCTGTGTGCACAGTATAACAAATCAGAGACCTGTAGTGTTGATTCTGGTGATGAAGCTGAGCCATCAAACTAACAGCCATTCTAAGGGCTAATCATTTGCAGCATTTAGCTTAGGGAGAGAGAGAAAGCAGGAGCATGAAGAGTGACAGAATACAGTCTGTAAACAGGGATTAGGGCTGTGCAGTCCGTTGGCAAATATATAGATGCAATTTTTTTGTGGATGCTGTAAAAATTGAATGTATTTTGATCCATCACGTATTATTTGGGTTGAAGTTCTTTTTTATGTTATATATCACACCCAATAATTGTTGAAACATTTTCCTGGGCTACATTTCTCAGCCATACACTACTCCGTAATATGGAGTAAATTTCTGTGATCTCTAAAAGTAAACAAAGGCTATTAAAAATTTAGTAGGCCTCCATTTCGCAAACAAACACTGTTACTTGTTCTATGAACATTTATGTAATCTCCAAAAATGGGAAAAAGCTTTGAAACATTTTTCTGGATTGAATTTGATTGTCATCCAAACACTTTTGTGTTCTTTCTACTACATTACGGTTGGAGTAAACTTCCAAAAACCTCTTTGATTGCTTTAAGTGACCATTTTTTTTTAAATTTTATTAAAAATAAACTTGGCTTTAAGAGACCTAGCAATTCCAAACGTGAATTAAGGTACAAGGAAGTGGAAGCGCTGATGATGGTGCACGCAGATTCCGAGGACGTGGAGATGGTGTAACTACGCCTGTTGCTGGAGCTCAAGCCCATCCACTACACACAGGTTCCTGTCTCACTTTGCAGGGAGGCACAGTACCCCACTTCTGAAACCAGAGCAGTACGAACAGTTGGTCGTTGGATAGCAGATAATGCTTCCAGCAGGCTTGGCAGCATCACACAGTCTTTCACAGGGTCTAGTCTCACCAGCCTAAAGTCTAGATCTGCTAATCCTCACCCCGATCCTTCTTGTTCTCACCATGTTGAGTCCCAGAAGACTATTGATCCCACATTAGGACACTCCGAGGAGTTGTTTACCACAACTTTTCTGGATTGTGGCCTCTCAACCTGCATGCTCCGAGAAGGACAAGATGACATGCTGTTTAGTGATGCACAGAACATAGAGCAGCCACAAGAGCATGACGGTGGGGTACAGCAAATTTGGGATAAGGAAGGAGATGATGAGGAGACACAATTGCCACTAAGTCTTGTTGTTAAATCATGAAGTCAGGAGGATCAGGGTGCGGTGATGGAAGACAAGGCGGTGCATGATCAAGTCATTGACCCAACCTGGGAAGCTGGCATACAGAGCGAGACCAGCAGTGCTGAGGGGGAGAGATTGGCATCACCGAAACAGACAGGAAGAGGAAGTGGGAACATCAGAGGGAGAAGGCGGGCAACTGTTCCACTGGGCACCGACAGTCCTAAATTTCTCTATCAAAGACTTAGGTTTTCTTCAATCTGGGACTTTTTTATCTCCTTAGTGACGGGGCCAATTTTTTAAATTCTGACCAATGTCACTTTACGTGGTGATAACTCTGGAACTCTTCAACAAATCCCATTGATTTTGAGATTTTTTTTCGTGGCACATTATATATAAATAAACACAAAACATATCAGAAACCTGACAAAAATGTAAAAAAAAATGCAATTTTCAAACTTTGAATGATTATCCCTTTAATCCAGATAGTCGTACCACAGAAAAACATTAGTAAATAACATTTCCCACATGTCTGCCTTACATCAGCACCATTTTTAAAACGCTAATTTATTTTGTTAGCCTTTTAGGAGGTTTAAAAATGTAGCAGTAATTTTTCATTTTTTCAAGGAAATTTACAAAATGTATTTTTTTGAGGGACCTATCCAGGTTTGAAGTGACTTTGGGGGTCCTATATATTGGGAAACCCCAAACGGTCTGCCATTTTAAAAACAGCACCCCCTGAGATATTGAAAACTTCTGTCAGATAGTTTAATAGCCCTTCAGGTGATTTTCAAGAATTAATGCAAAGTGGTATAGTATAGCAGGAATGAAAAAGTGTTTGTTTACCACCTAAATGTCCCTAACTTCTGAACTGACCACTATATTGGGGAGACTCTAAAGCCCCCGTCACACACAGCGATCTCGCTAGCGAGATCGCTGCTGAGTCACAAGTTTCGCTGATCGTGCTGGAATGGCCTGGACATTTTTTTGATCGTTGGTCTCCCGCTGGTCAGCACGCATCGCGTGTGGCAGGCGGGAGACCAGCGATCAGCGACGCTGGAGCTGGTAACTAAGGTAAACATCGGGTTTCTAAGCGCCGCGCGGCACTTAGAAACCCGATGTGTACGTTGGATACCAGCGCGCTGATGCAGGGAGCTGGTAACCAAGGTAAACATCGGGTTTCTAAGCGCCGCGCTTAGAAACCCGATGTTTACCTTGGCTACCAGCTCCCTGCACCAGTGCGCTGGTATCTTAACGTACACTGCGGGTAACTAAGCGACGTACGTCACTTAGAAACCCGATGTTTACCTTGGTTATCAGCTCCAGCGTCACTGATCGCTGGTCTTCCTGCCTGTTTGGCAGCTCACCAGCGATCATGTAGTGACACACCAGCGATCCTGACAAGTTCATATCGTTGTCAGGATCGCTGGTGAGTCGCTAAGTGTGACAGGGCCTTAAGGCTGCTATTTGGCCATGAACTGCTATGGCAAAAATCAGGACCACACAATCATGATCTCGGTGTGTCAATTAGATTAAAGTGGAAGCCCCCATTAACTATTTATTTGATGTCACTTTTGACAGCAGCAATTAAAAGGTTAATCAGATATGGACGTGCCAACACTGATCGTTTGTGATACAGCAAGTTGTCAGCTATAGTGTACCGTTGACATCTGCTGGATTGTCACGGGGATGATATTCTCTTATATTTCAGGTCAGTAAAAAGACGTATTGGCTGTCATTAAGGGGTTAAAGAGCATTCTAAGAAACAAAATGGACATTTGCAACCTGTGCCATGCAAAGATCAGCAGGGGCCTAACCACTAAGAACCTAACCGCCACTAGCATGATCAAGCATATGTCATAGAAAGTTCCCAGACACCCTCTCACTGTCCCAAATGCAAAATGAGCACATTTCCAGGAGGTTTGCCATAGAAATGTTGCCAATTAGGCTGGCAGACACAGGATTTCCGCTGACTCATTGCAGCAGTTGTCCCTCGGTACTCGGTCCCAAGCCACCATTTTTTCTTCCAGTGCGGCGTCCCTGCCTTGTACCAGCACGTGTCCAGGAACATCACCCGTACACTTACCAACACACTTACTGGCATTGTCCACTTAAAGATCGACATCTGGGCAAGCACTTGTTGCCAGCGACGCTACATCTCCCTGTCTGCACACTGAGTGAATATTGTGGAGGCTGGGGCCGAGTCACACCCTGGCATGGCACATGTGCTCCCGACGCTGAGGAATGCTATCCCTACTTCTATCAGGGATATCTGCACCCCCTGCTACTCCTCATCCTTCATCTCCGATGTGCTGTCCCAGAGCATGTCGTTCACACCAGACGGAAGCTGTAAGTTCTGAAGCACTGCCTCATTGAAGGTGCAGCAGGCTCTGCTGAAGCTAATTTATCTAGGAGACAAACTGCACACTGCGGCAGAGTTACTAAGGCCTCTTTCACACTTCAGTTTTTTGCATCAGTTATAATCCGCCAAAAAGGCGGACAAGCGGATCCGTTCTCAACTGATGTGAACGGATGGCACAGGATCCGTTTTCAGACGGATCCTGAAAATGAAGAAATTTAAAGGAATCGCTGGCGAGAGAGAGAGAGAGAGAGAGAGAGAGATTTTTTGTTTTGTCCGGCACCCAGAAATAAATTCGGGTTAAATCAGTGTGTGCAGGATCCGCCAGAGAAAAAAACGTTACAAGCTCCGTTTTGAAATTTTTGAGGATGGTGACGGACAGCAACTTTTGGCGGATCCTCACAAAAAACGGATGCAACGGACAGCAATCCGTCACAATCCGCCATTAATGCAAGTCAATGGGAAAAAACGGATCCTCAAAAAAAATTTGAGGATCCGTTTTTTTTCAAAACCTGGCGGATTGTGACTGATTGTAAAAAACGGAAGTGTGAAAGAGGCCTTAAAGGAATAACAGACCAGACAGAGCTGTAGTTTTTATCGCTGAACCTCTAACCAGGCATGGTCGGGTGTAATAATGGACATAACCTGGTGGTGACTGTGAAGCTTGGCAAGCTTACACATGTACCATGCTTGACACATGTGCTCAACTTGGTAGCTCAGCAATTTCTGAAAGCATACCCAGATTTCCCAGAGCTTCTGGTCAAGGTATGTTGTATCAGCGCCTATTTCCGCAAGTCTGCTACAGCTGCTCCTACTCTGGCAGTGATGCAGCAGCGCATGCAAGTGCCAGCTCACTGACTGGTGTGCAACGTCACCACGTGCTGGAACTCCATACTGCATATTCTGGCAACATTTTGTGAGCAGAACAGAAGAGACCAGTGGTTAAGTACCAGCTCTAATACACTTGTCTGTATTTTGGTCAGCCTCCGCACATAATTGGAGTGGAAATTTAAACAAGAGGGCATAAAACCATCAATCACAATATTAAAATTAAAATATGTGTATATATCACCAAATCTATCATAAATTAGTATAGCCCCACTTGAAAAATAGATGGCATACCATCCGAATAACTAAAAAACAAAAAACCCTGAGAAAACGAGCAGTGGTCAATGGTAAAAAATAGTCAACAGTATATAAAATAATACTATAAAATAATGATTTATAAATGACCTTTATTAAATAATGGCACAGAAATACATAAAAATAGTGCATGATATAATACAATAAAACGGGCACATGACCGCAAATAAATGTGTATAGGACTGCATGAATATTAAAATCCACTTAACATTAACATATTAGGATCATGGAGACCCATCCAATAAGTAAATACATAGGCTTAATAAATATATGCAGGTAGTTGCCAAAAATACTAAAAAACAAAAAAATAATTATTATGAATAAAAAATCCACAAGGTGCTGATGAAGTGCAATAGTGCAAAAGAGGGATTTGTATGTGTGACCACAATGAGTAACATGCAGTGTGCATCAATTAGTACAAATATAATAATCAATATGGCTGAATGCCACACAAAGTGAAAATAGTGCAATAATGGGGCAGTTGTACCTTTGAGCCAATATGTAAGAAGCGGTGTGCCATCAAGAACGCGCCCCTTTCATGCCTACTGAAGAGTGGGCATGGATGTCTGACATTTGCTGGATTCTCTAAGACTTTGAGGACTCCACAAAGATGGTGACCGGCGATGACGCCATAGTAAGCGTAACTATCCCGCTTCTATACCTACTTAAACAGTCGCTGCTCACAATTAAACATGAAGTTTTGCATGCGGACCAGGTGGGGGATGGAGGAAGACATAACACACAGAGAGATTGTAGCCAGCCCAGAGACTTGTTAAAAATGTATTGGTATTATATTGCTCATCCATAGGGTATTGCATCTTCTTGGGTACATTTGTACTTGTGATCCCCTTTGTGTGCGACTTGTCCTCACAAGATGTGTCATTGCGACCTCCCAGAGAAAAAAAGCAATAAGATATGCTTCAGACAAGCATTTAACCCTCTGGATCACTCCCCTCCTGCCCTCTGGGCTGGACCTAAATCCCATCCCCTGGAGGTTTGGAGATCAATCTCCCAAAACCTATGAAAAATCATAACTCCTTTCTGGGCAGTCCTAGGGCAGCGGTTCTGACACCATCTGATCCGACCAGGCCAATGCTTCTCATGGAGACTACACACAATTTTGCTAGTGGCTGTTCTATTTATCTTTTTTCCCATGCATGTTAGAATGGCTTGAGACCCAGAAAGGCACTTGTCCTGTTCTGGTGATCTCAGAAATATACACGATGTACAGCCAGGACGTATAGTATTTCCATAACTCCTTTATGAATTCCTAGCTGCCTGAACAAAGGGCTCAGGCAGCATTGCTTGGATCCACAGGGGTCTTCCTGTAGAAGGTTGCATACCAGCTAGCTGGTGGGGGTGTCAATCCTTTGTTTGAAGCTGGCCAGGTGTCATGTTACCACTGCACGTGCTGAAGGGTTTTTTTTTTCCATTCCATGCCCAATAGGATACAGATGATTGACATGGCATTATATCTCCAATATTCTACATATACATGTACATAGATTTAGTTAATAAAGATACTTAATGGGAGGGTTTCTTTACAGCAGCCATTTCGATCTTACTCATTGAATTCTGCTCAATGGTATTCTACAGAGGCAGAGGTCAATGTGCATGTAGTGAGGAAGGTGAACTGCCTCAATGGTGGATCCTGTCTAGGGTGGTATATATAAAAAAAAATCTGTGCACCCCTGTAACAAAACAAACAGGTTTAGTTACCAGCGCGCTGATGCAGGAAGCTGGTAACTAAGGTACACATCGGGTTTCTAAGGGACGTGCGTTGCTTAGAAACCCGATGTGTACCTTAGTTACCAGCGCGCTGATGCAGGGAGCTGGTAACTAAGGTACACATCGGGTTTCTAAGCGACGCACGTCCCTTAGATACCTGATGTGTACCTTAGCTACCAGAGATGCGTGCTGGCCAGCGGGAGACCAGCGATCAAAGAAATGTCCAGGGGTTTCCAAGAGCGATCAGCAATACCGGCAGGGGGGCCGGTCTCTGATCGCTGTCACACACAGCGATCTCGCTGGTGAGATCGCTGTTGTGTCACAAAACTTGTGACTCAGCAGCAATCTCGCTAGTGAGATCGCTATGTGTGACGTGACGCGGCCCTTAGGCTATCTTGTTGGAATGAAAAGTGCAAGATATTGCATGTTTGTTTTGTTTGTTTGTGTTTTTAATAATATAGAAATGGAAAATAAAAAAGGTCTCAAATTTTAGAAATTTGTCACAAAAACTTAATTTAAATGGCTGGTTATTTTCTGATAGGTTTCCTTTAAAAGGTATGTGGTATCAGTGTTCCTTCTTTCTCACGCATGCTCTTTTTTTCGCTGATTCTCATGCGGACTCTCGCTGCCGTACAATTTTAAAATATGCATTTTGTACAGTTAAAGTTAAGCACTAATATGTGACCTCCTTCTGGTCTGTGGTCTGACTGTTGGAAATCTTACAAAATCACTAGGATTAAAATGGCTAATTTGGGAGACTACTTAATTTCTTCATAGAATTATCTTGCAGAGCAGCCTCACACTTGTCTGCCTGCAAGCAATGTTAAGATAATATTATGGTTCAATGATAGAAAATTGACTTTCTGTCAGTATTCCTGTTATGTAACAACCATCCCCCCCCCCCAGTTAAAGTGTTCTATGTCCATCCCTCTGTATGCGTCATAAACATTTATGACAATGCAGTAAAAAATTACTAACCCCCCCCCAAAAAAAAAACCCTAAAGTCTAATCATAATTAAGTACTACCTGTTGACCATGTTTACCTATCTGCTTTTAGTTACATGCTACAGAAGTACGCCAAGTGCCACCAGTAACCACTTGCGACATGCCAAATGTTTGTTTTAAAGGGAGTCAGCAGGATTTCAACTCTTGAAAAACAAAACTAGTCATATGTGCATGTAGCTCTTTCACATGCAACTCTAGCAATACCTTTACATGGTCAGTCTGATACTGAGAAATCAGCATTTGAATTGAAATTCAAATGAGGCTGTAGAGCTGATGCCTCTGTCACTCCAGCTCTATTCCTGAGGTAAACTCCAGAGTTTGATACTGGGTTTTTATTTTCTTGTTTTTATTTTAAATCACTGTGTTGTGATTTACACCTTTTAGGCCATGAGCTAGGCTTATCCCAGGGTTTCTAGGAACAACCCAGAAATTTTCAATTTATTAGGGCTGCATTTACACATCAGTCTGCTGCGGGCTGTTTGGAATGGACTGATTGTGGGTTCTGAAATCAATTACCTCATAGTCATATTTGAGAATGTCTAGTGCAGGTCAAGAGGCCCTTGGGCAGTCTGTGCATTGTGCTACATAATTAAACCATAGCACGGGTGTATGAATCCAGTCCAACATTGATAGAAATGTCAAGAACAAAATTTGTCCAACTCAAAACTCTCATCTTACACTTACACATTATCACTCAGTTAGGCTGGGATCACACATGCGAGAAACTCAGACGAGACTTGCATGTTAATACCCAGCACTTGGATCGGAGCGTGCAGCCACATAGCAATACATGCAGCCACATGCTCCGCTCCTGAGTGCTGGTGGCAGCGCCGGGTATTAACATGCGAGTCTCCTCCGAGTTTCTCGCATGTGTGATCCCGGTCTAAAGGCCCCTTTACATTTAGCGATGCACCAGCGATCTGACCCGGTCAGGATCGCTGGTGCATCGCTAAATGATCGCTAGTGAGCCGTCACACAGGCAGACCTCACAGCGATGCAGCAGCGACGCAGCGCACGATACTCACCTTTCACACACAGCGATCCTGACGTCCTCCCGTCCGCGTCCACGCGTTGCTCGTCGGCGCCAGCAGGAAGCGCCTGACGAGAAATGGAGCCGGACATTCTCGCGCAATCAGCGATGGACAGCGGGGGAGCCGGTCGCAGGTAAGTATCACACATAGCGATATCGCTATAACGTCACAAAATCGGTGACGTTATAGCGATATCGCTATGTGTAAAACCCCCTTAACATTACCTATCATTAATGTTAATTAATCTCAATATCTCTTCAGTGTTAGTCAGTGAAATGCCTCTTTGAGATTTAAAGAAGTCTGAAGCATAAATTTTAAAGAGATTTTATAATATTTAAACAGTACTGTGTAAAGACACTGCAAGCACTGTATCGGTTACCGCTCCGAAGTTTGAAAAATTGTAAATTCAGCTGTATACTATAAGGCTGCATTCCCACAATGAGTATTTGGTCAGTTTTTTATGCTGCAGATTTTCCTCCGCTTTTCTGCACCAATAAGTCAAATAGGTTGCACACAACTTTTACATTGATGGCCTATCCTCAGGATAGGTCATCAATGTCTGATTGTCTGGGGTCTGGCACCCCTGCCAATAAGCTCTTTTGTGGCGGCCATCACTTGTTGTGGCCACCGCTGGGTACTGCACATCCACCTCCTATTGATTTCTATAGAAGGCTGATGCGTAGTACCCTGTGGGGGCTACTACAAGTAGACCTGCAGCTCTGCAAGTAAGTACTTCTGGCCGGTGACCGCCATTGGTAACGGCTGATCAGCACGGGTGCTGGGTTGACGAATCGTGGCCGATCAGAAATTGATGACCTATCCTAAAGATAGACCATCACTGTAAAAGTGGTGGACTACCTCTTTAAGTTAGGTTACTTGTGTTTTTTTTTTTTTAAACGTTTTTATTGCGCTTTTCAAGCTGTCAATTTTAGATGTCATGTTTTGAAAACTACCTATTACCTGGCTTTGATAAAACTTTATTAATAAGGTCATGTGCAGATGACTTGTGTTCTTATTACTTTTCCATTTCAGAAACCCAATGAAAACACTTGTACTGGGTTTTTTCATCTGCAGATTTTTCTCATCTGTGAATTTTCCTCATCTTATTCAAGTCTACGAATAAATTCCACAAATAAAATGCATATTTATTGCAAAAGAATTAGAAATGTTCCAGATTTAAAAATCACATTGCATGTAATTTTCTGCAGCATAAAAAGCTTGAGATTGGCCATTGAGATTTATATCGCTGCCATGCGTTTTGCCAGAACTGTAATGCCCTTCCCCAAAAATACACAGCAGAAAAATAGGACCAATACTCATCTTGAGAATTTATTATTAATACAGGCAGGACTGATCAGTCCAAGAATAGAAATGCAGTGTATTACCAATATTACTCACCTCTTTGTGTAAAATATATATTTGTATATTGTGAAATGGTCCATTGCTTAACGAAAGTTTGTAATCGGTTAATATTTTGGCAACAGATCCAAGTCAAGACATCGGCAGAGGTCTCGCAGCCGTAGCAGTGATCGCTCTAGTCGAAGAAGGTCTCGCAGCAAGTCGTATGAAAGAGAAAGAGGAAAAGGCAGAATGAAGGAGAAGACCAGAGAAAAAGAGAGAAGAAAAGAAAAAGAGTCCACTTCCAAATTTAAGTAAGTTTCCTAATTTTAAACCACGTAAGCTAATAAGCTTGAAAGTATTTACTAAAGGGAAATCCAGCTACATGATCCTTTCTCTCTCCCAACATCTGCCATTGTGGGAAAGTTGATTGGTTTAATGACATTAAATCCCAGATTCATCCAACATTAATGTGTGAGTCCTTTTATGGTCTTAGGGTCCCGTCGCACCAAACGATGCACCAGCGATCCTGACAACAATACGACCTGGTCAGGATCGCTGGTGCATCGCTACATGATCACTGGGGAGCTGCCAAACAGGCAGACACACAAGCGATCAGGACCAGCAAGGACGCTGGTATCCAAGGTAAGTAGCGGGTAACTAAGCGCGCGCGTCGCTTAATTACCCGCTGTGTACCTTGGATACCAGCGTGCTCGCGCTGAGAGCTGGTATCCAAGGTAAATATCGGGTAACTAAGCGCACGCGGCACTTAGTTACCCGCTGTTTACGTTGGATACGAGCACGCTGGTATCCAAGGTACACAGCGGGTACCTAAGCACCGCGCACTCTTAGTTACCCGATATTTACCTTAGATACCAGCTCCCTGCGTCTGTTTACAGCGCTGGGAGCTCGCTGATCGTTGGTCTCCCGCTGCCACATGCAGCGATGCGCGCTGGCTAGTGGGAGACCAACAATCAAAAAATGGCCCAGGAGATTCCTGCGTGATCAGCGATACCCAGTGGGGGGGCCAGTCGCTGATGCGTGTCACACACAGCGAGATTGCTAGCGAGATTGCTGATGCGTCACAAAATCAACGATCTCGCTAGCGATCTCGCTGTGTTTGACGGGCCCCTTAAAATTGAATAGTAGAGCAACTCCAATAGAATAGAGCAATCATTAGTGTGGTCCAGACTTCAGAATAGTAATCTGTTAGAGTAAGCAAACTGAGGCATGAGAATGTCCACAACAGCAGTTGTGTAGATTGGAAGATAACAGAGACTTTCTATCATTGTTGTGGGGAAGTACTCTCCTCATGAGAACAGTGGACTCATAAAATTAAGTCCTTTTTCCCCCATTTTAGCAAAAATTAGTGCATACTTTTTTTTTACATTTTATTGCCCAGCAAATTTAACATTTTATTATGCTGCCTTAAGGGAACCTGTCTGCAGGATTGTGCACAGTAGCCCTTACATAACTGTATTCATTTTTCACTAGTAGATAAGGAGAAGCTTTTGTTGGTCCAACCTACTAAATCGGGCATGCTGGATCCTTCTCTACCTCCACAATCATCTGTCAGGAGTTCACTGACTGTCATCCAAACCAGTCAATATATGTGCACCTCTACAGAGCCCCGTTTTTGGGGATCGCTAGTGGTCCCAACGATCAATCCTCTAGTGATCAGTAAGCTATAACTTTGGATTTTGAGAATGCCCCTTTAAATCTCACCAGAGACTCTGCCTCCAGCGATGTCACAGATTAGGCTGTGTGATGTAGCTTCAATACAATCAGTAGTTTATCAGCAGGGGATTATCACTGCAGGACTTGGTCTCACGTGCAGGCCAGTGAGCCTAATGTGTAACCCCACCCTATCACTGATTAGCAGCTTGATAATGTACAGTGTGTACAGGAAGCTGCCAGGCAGGCATGTGCTTGAGGTTTTAGGCTACTTTCACACATTAGTTTTTTGCCGTCAGGCAGGATTTGGTTATTTTTAGAAAAAACGGATCCGGCGTAAATTTTGGGCAACTGTAGAAACAGATCCGTTTTTCTGCCGGATCCATCTAGCAGGTTATATCTGTTTCCTGGGGGATGGCCAATTGGATCTGAGCATGCGCAGATTTCAAAAAACGGATCCGGTGGCTGGATCCGTCTTTTTCTGGATCCGGCGCCCATAGACTTTCATTGTGGCAAAAAGCCAGCCGGAAGCGTCGGATCCGGCGCTTCCGGCTTTTTCGCCGGAGACAAAAAACGTTACAGTAGCCGTTTTTTTCCAGACGCCGGAATGAGCCAAATAGCCGGATCCGGCAAAAAATGGACGAACCGCAATGCCATCCAGCGCTATCCGGCGCTAATACAAGTCAATGGGGTAAAACCGGATTTGGCATTGTATTTCGCCGGATCCGGTTTTACAAAAAAAAAGCCGGATCTCGCCTGACGGCGCAAAACGGATGTGTGAAAGAGGCCTTACACAGCTCAGCATACTGAGCACTGCTATATATACAACAGACAAAACAGGGGTTCAATCAAAACTGCACCAGCAGCCCAGTAAGTGATACACTAATGAAATCAGGCTCTCTTACCCTATATTATGCTGCTATCGAATTACAGGACACAACCTGTTGACAGGTTCCTTTAAACAGAATACCTAGTTCTGATTTCATGTATTGGTGTTGTAGAAACTCTTGGGAATTTTATTCTATATATGTTTCATCAATGTGTGTATTTCACAGTCCAAGGCTCCGGTAACTCCACTTTACAGTGAGCATTTATTGTGTCAGAACTCTGTGTTAACCCGTTCCCAACTTTGTACATTTTTGTTTTCTTTTTTCCTCCCCTTCTTCCAAAAGCTAGAACTTAATTTTTGCATCAATATAGCTGACTGAGGGCTTGTTTTTTCAAAATCGGTTGGAGTTTAGAATTACTTAATGCACTTTACCATATAATGGACTGAAAAATAGGACAAAAGTTTTTATGGTGAATAAATTGCTATACCGCCACTGATTTTGCTTGTTTAGTTATTATGACAATCATTTTGTGGTAAAAATGACCAGGCAACATTATTCTTCAGGTCAGCATGAGAACGGAGATACCAAACTTGTATGTATCTTTTGGTTTGTCTTTTTTTTTAATATATATATTTTAGTAGTTCAAAATAATTGTTGCTTAAAAAAGAAAACATTGTGTTTTGGGTATTTCTGAGACCCATAACATTTGTATTTTCCCTTCTATTAAGTTGCCTGAAGGATTAGGCTTTTTCTTTTTTGCTTAATTTTGGGGTACATACAACGTTTTTTTTTTATTGCATTATTTGGGGAAGCAGCTATTTTAGTATTTTTTTTCTGAGCATATACATAAAGTGCAGCATAGATTCATCTCCACAGCACTGGTCACTACTGAGCAGATACATAAAGTGCAGCACAGATTCATCTCCACAGCCCTGGTCACTACTGAGCATGTGCATAAAGTGCAGCACAGATTCATCTCCACAGCACTGGTCCCTACTGAGCATGTCCATAAAGTGCAGCACAGATTCATCTCCACAGCCCTACTCACTACTGAGCATGTACATAAAGTGCAGCACAGATTCATCTCCACAGCCCTGGTCACTACTGAGCATGTGCATAAAGTGCAGCACAGATTCATCTCCACAGCCCTGGTCACTACTGAGCATGTACATAAAGTGCAGCACAGAATCATCTCCACAGCCCTGGTCACTACTGAGCATGTGCATAAAGTGCAGCACAGATTCATCTCCACAGCCCTGGTCACTACTGAGCATGTACATAAAGTGCAGCACAGATTCATCTCCACAGCCCTGGTCACTACTGAGCATGTACATAAAGTGCAGCACAGATTCATCTCCACAGCCCTGGTCACTACTGAGCATGTACATAAAGTGCAGCACAGATTCATCTCCACAGCACTGGTCCCTACTGAGCATGTGCATAAAGTGCAGCACAGATTCATCTCCACAGCCCTGGTCACTACTGAGCATGTACATTAAGTGCAGCACAGATTCATCTCCACAGCGCTGGTCACTACTGAGCATGTACATAAAGTGCAGCACAGATTCATCTCCACAGCCCTGGTCACTACTGAGCATGTACATAAAGTGCAGCACAGATTCATCTCCACATCACTGGTCCCTACTGAGCATGTGCATAAAGTGCAGCACAGATTCATCTCCACAGCCCTGGTCACTACTGAGCATGTACATTAAGTGCAGCACAGATTCATCTCCACAGTACTGGTCTCTACTGAGCATGTACATAAAGTGCAGCACAGATTCATCTCCACAGCGCTGGTCACTACTGAGCATGTACATAAAGTGCAGCACAGATTCATCTGCACAGCACTGGTCACTACTCAGCATGTACATAAGGCATTATTCCTAGGATTTAAAGTCATCACCTATTCTTACTGATCCAGAGAATCAGGTTCTACAAAGAGCGATATTGACTGGAGCTCAACCTTCACTCCATTCATTGTCTATTGGACTGCTGGAAATACCTGAGCTCTGCACTCCGCTTTCTCTGATAGCCGCTTCGACAATTAATTCCACAGAACCCGATTTCGGGGAATTCTTGCACATGCTCAATTTTTGCTGTAAAGATAGGGCGAGAACTCTAAATTCTGAGAATACCTCTGTAATAGCCTAAGTAGAATGGAAAGGACAATTTCTCCTTCGCCTCATTGGGGGACACAGGTACTGTGGGGTGTATGCTACCGCCATTTGGAGGCTGACACTAGGCAAACAACACAAGGTTAGCTCCACACCCGCCGTATACACCCTCGCCCTGAGGGTGGAAACCAGTTTTTTGCTTAGTGTCTATGGAGGCACATGTCTGGTCTTTTTCTCCATACTTTTTTTTCATGCAGATTAGACAGGGGCAACAGATCCTATTGAAAGGGTCCGATTTCCCCAAACCATCAACGGGCGAGCACGTGTCGAGTATCGTCTCTACATATCCTTTCCTGCACCGTGGGACAAATCTGGGCAGTTTCCCCAGAATTTTTTATTTTAGTTTGTTTTATTCTTTCCTTTATTTTTTCTAAGAAGATTAGACAGGGGCAACGGATCCTATTGAAAGGGTCCGATTTCCCCAAACCATCAACGGGCAAGCACGTGAGAGTATCCCTCCACGTATCCTCTCCCGCGATGTGGAACATGATGCCGGACCTAGCCCTGACCACCCCCAGGTATGGAAACCATGTGGCTGTACAGAGGCACAAGACGGTCCGAGCGGCCCCCACTGCTCCACCAACGCTAGACGGATGTGCTGCAAGGCGGCGGACGGTCCTTCTCCCCGGCCTCGGAAGCTGGATGGATTGAAGATGCCTGCACCGTCCGGGATCCCCCCGCCTCCCCGATGGTTTGCATACCTGCTGGCGATGAAGGTACAGGGCGTGGGTCCGGCTAGGTGTGTGTGGGGCTCCTGGGCAGCAGGGGAGATGCGGCGCAGCAGGCAAGAACGGGCTCACTGTCCCCGTTCCTCTCCTTCTGTGACGCTGGATTAGCACAGGAGTATCGCCACCACCTCCACGGCCGCCGCCCCGCGGGCGGGTGTTGAAAATCTAGCCCGCGGCTTCGGCCGGAGCTAGGCCGGGGCGGAAGTTCCGCCCCCGGCTACGCAGTGTCACTTCCGGGGCCCGCCCCCAGGAAGCCTGGGCGGGCGCCGGATAAATTGAGGCCGCGGGTTCAGACCGGGGTAGGCCGCGACCTGTAAAGTGGTTGGCCTGCCCCACGGAGAAGCACAGAGACGCAGGAGCGTTGGCATGAGGGGGACACAGGAGGGGTGAGTGCAACCAAGTCTGCGGGAGCTCGCTAGGACTCAAGGGGTGCCCCCCCTCCCCTCTCTATATAAAAAAAAAAAAAGCAGCAAAGCGCCTGGCAGAGGCAATATGGCCGGGAAAGGAAAGATGCACTCTTTCCTCTACACTGCATGCATCTCCTGTAAGGCTGCGTTTCCGCGTGCGCAGAGCAACAAATTGTGCGAGGCCTGAGATTCCGAACGTGCCCAGGAGCCCCCCGGCAGCTGAGTCTAGGGAACAAAACCCTCCGTAATGGGCCCTATCGTTATCCCAATCTATGGCATCGCTTACAAGGGCGAATGAGTTTCTTCGCGCCCTGAATGGAGGCAAGGATAGTGCCTCGCTTATCTGGGAGGGGTCCTCCACCTCACAAAAGAGCCTTCGGCCTGCAGGGGCCGCTCTCATTCCAGGCAGGTGCGAAGGAAGCGGATCCACACGAGGTCTCCCGGTCCTTCAGAATCTGGCAGTCCAGCATCTCGCTCCCCCTCACCAATTGTCGGGAGTAGGCAGAGTTTGGATGGTGACTGAGACGGGCCACTGGACCTTGATACCCCAGGGAGTCGAGAGACAGTGGATAGCCTCATTGAAGTTGTCAATCAGACCCTGGGGGTAGAAGATGAGGTTATTGTGGCTTCGAGCCATAAAGTAGCCTTTAAACGGGCCAGGCCCCACAGAGTGTTTGGTACTCACCCGGAATTTGAGGATATAGTGCAGCGGCACAGAGAAAGCGCAGGTAGGCGTTTTTCGGGCCAGAAGACCATAGAGGCAAGATATCCATGTACCCCGGAACTCCGTAAAGGATGGACGGAATCACCAGTGGTGGATCCGCCAGTGTCACGCCTGGCCTCGAAGTCTCTGTTGTCGGTACCGAGTGGCTCATCCATTAAGGACCCCACTGATAGACTCATAGATAGCCTGGCTCGATCAGTTTTTGAGGTATCAGGCTTGCTCCCTCGTTTGCGGCAACGTGGGTAGCCAAGGCCATGATGTCATGGTCAGAATCATTGAATAGGACCTTGCAGGATAGAGACCTGCCTGTGGAGGTGTCAGAGGTCGCAAGTCAGATTGAGATGGCTGGAGACTACTTGATCAATGCTTCCTTAGATGCGGCCAATTGTGCGGCATCTGCAGCCGCTAACGCGGTAGCCATTAGGAGAGCCCTTTGGTTAAGAACTTGGCGAGCTGATTCTCTCTCCTTGCCCTATTAGGGAGGCCGCCTGTTCGGGGAGAAGTTGGATCAGCTCATCTCTGTCGCGACAGGGGGAAAAAGCAGCTTCCTCCCGCAGCAGAAAGTTAAGCAGCCTTTTCGCCACGTCCCGGCACGGTTTCGGGCCTCTCGCAATACCGGGTGGACGACGGCCACCAGTTGGGCCGGTCCAAATCGCTCCAACCAGGATAGGGAGCGACAGGTCTCAAATAGACCCAATCCATTGGGAAGGATGCGCGCTCCAGACCAGGTCGAGAAAAACCAGGCCACAGAAGTCCTCAGCCAAATGAATCGCAGCACGTTGTAGGCGACATCAGCAGGGTAGGCGGCCGCCTGTTTTTCTTTCGCCATGTCTGGGTCGACGTAGCACAAGACTCATGGGTGGCGGAACTGGTGTCTTCGGGGTACAAGATAGAGTTTATCAGGTACCCCTCAAGACGTTTTTTTCTGTCCCGACTTCCCGGGGTGAAGTCCCAGGCGAAGGCATTGCTGGGGGCCATCGATTCACTCCAGTACAACGGGATCATAGTTCCCGTACCAGAGCACGAGAGAGCTCAGGGTTTTTATTCCAATCTGTTCGCAGTCCCCAAAAAGGACGGGACAGTAAGGCCAGTTTTGGACCTGAAGCTCCTGAACAAATTCATCAGGGTCAAACACTTCAGGATGGAATCCCTCCGTTCAGTTAGTTCGGCCATGGTGCAGGGAGAGTACTTAGCCTCTGTTGACATCCAGGACGCCTACCTGCACGTTCCCATTTTTCCACCGCATCAAAGGTTCCTTCGATTCGTCATTAATGGCTGTCACTTCCAGTTTGCAGCGCTGCCCTTCGGGCTAGCCACCGCCCCCAGAGTGTTCACGAAGGTAATGGCAGTCGTGATGGCTGTCTTACACTCTCGGGGCATAGTCGTCTTGCCCTACTTAGACGACCTCTTGGTGAAGGGTGCCTCATTTCGGGCATGCCAGGAGAATGTGGGAATTACGCTGGATATGCTCTCCCGCTTAGGGTGGTTGGTCAACAGGAAAAAGTCATCCCTTGTTCCAGCCCAGAGAATCTCCTTTCTAGGAATGATCTTCGATACCTCCCAAGGATCAGTGATTCTCCCGCAACACAAAGCCCTAGCGCTCAGGCAAGGAGTCCAGAAGCTCCGGCAGCCTTTCCCTCACACCATTCGTTTTGGAATGAGGATACTGGGGAAGATGGTGGCAGCAATGGAAGCAATTCTGTTTGCCCAGTTTCATCTTAGCCCACTGCAGCATGCCCTCTTGGCAGCTTGGGACAGGAAACCGTTTTCGCTCGATCAGCAGTGCTGGCTGTCCCTTCAAGTCAGGCAGTCACTGGAGTGGTGGACGATCAGATCCTCCCTTCTTCAAGGGAAACCTTTTCCCCCAGAGCACTGGCTAGTGGTCACGGCCGATGCCAGTCTCCTGGGCTGGGGAGCAGTTTTTCGCCATCACACGGCTCAGGGCCAATGGTCCCAACAGGAGGCACGCCTCCCGATCAACCTGTTGAAAATACGAGCGGTCCAGCGGGCGCTGCAGCATTTTCAGCACCTTCTAGCAGGACGGCCCATTCGGATTCAGTCAGGCAACGCCACGGCGGTGGCTTATGTAAATCATCAAGGGGGCACACACAGCAGGGCAACCATGCGCGAGATAGGATTCGTCCTTCAGTGGGCCAAGAAGAACCTGTCGGTATTGTCGGCAGTCCACATCCCAGGAGTAGAAAATTGGGCAGCAGACTTCCTCAGCCGCCAGGAGGTCGTGGCTGGGGAATGGGCCCTGCACCCCGAGGTCTTCCAGCAGATTTGCCAACAATGGGGAACTCCGTACGTGGATCTGATGGCGTCCAGAATGAACGCCAAGGTACCCGTGTATGTCGCTCGGTCACGGGACCCGCGAGCGTTCGAGGTGGATGCGTTGGTTTTACCATGGAACCAGTTTCACCTTCCATACTTGTTTCCCCCATTGCCATTACTTCCGAGGGTCATCAGGAAGATCAAAACAGAAGGGGTTCCAGCGATTCTGCTAGCACCAGACTGGCCCCGGCGGGCGTGGTACACAGATCTGGTGCAGCTGCTCACCGACGTCCCATGGCGACTGCCAGAGCGTCCAGATCTACTGTGCCAGGGCCCGATCTTCCACCCGAACTCAGGGACCCTGTTTTTGACGGCATGGCCGTTGAATCATGGATTCTGACCCAGGCTGGGTTCGAGCATGGAGTGGTCACTACAATGGTTAGCGCCAGGAAGTCTACCTCGGCAAGAATCTACCATCACATCTGAAAAATTTTCTTTGCTTGGTGCCGAGAGCGGGGGTTTTCACCCCTAGCCTTCTCTATTCCCAACATCTTGGCCTTTCTCCAGTCAGGCCTAGACGCGCCCTCAGGAGACAGATTTCGGCGTTGTCCGTTCTTTTCCAGCGGAAGATTGCTACTAATATGCAGGTGAAGACTTTCATCCAGGGAGTCTCTCATTTAGTACCTCCCTATAAGGCGCCACTGGACACCTGGGACCTTAACCTGGTCCTGAGTGTCCTGCAAGAAGCTCCTTTTGAGCCGCTACAAGATATATCTTTATCATTCCTCTCTTGGAAGGTGGTGTTTTTGGTGGCCATTACCTCCGTGAGGCGAGTGTCGGAGTTGGCGGCTCTGTCTTGCCGAGCACCGTTTCTCGCTTTCCACAAGGATAAGGTGGTGCTTAGACCGGCTCCCCCCTTTCTTCCGAAGGTGGTGTCCTCTTTCTACATCAATGAGGATATTGTCTTGCCCTCGTTCTGTCCGGTGCCGTTGCATCGCGTAGAGAAAGCTCTTCACACCTTAGACCTGGTGAGAGCACTCAGGAGGTACGTGTCGCAGACGGCACCTTTTCGCCAGACGGATACGCTGTTCATGCTCCCTGAGGGGCACAGGAGGGGACTCGCGGCCTCAAAAGCGACCATAGCCAGATGGATCCGTTTAACTATTCAGGAGGCTTATCGCATCAGAGGTGCGCCAGTTCCATCAGGGATCAAAGCGCACGCTACTCGGGCAATGGGCTCATCTTGGGCGCTTCGGCACCAGGCTTCGGCGGAAGAGGTATGCAAGGCAGCGACCTGGTCCACACTAGACATTATAGTATCCATACTCAGGCTTCGGTGGATGCGAGCCTGGGTAGAAGGATTCTCCAAGCAGCAGTGGCACACCTTTAAACAGGAGGTGCATGTAGCTTGGATCGGTGAGTCAATCTCCCACCCAGAGACTGCTTTTGGACGTCCCACAGTACCTGTGTCCCGCAATGAGGCGAAGGAGAAACATGGATTTTTGTCAGTACTCACTGTAAAATCCTTTTCTCCGAGACGCTCATTGGGGGACACAGCACCCACCCTGTTAGCCAAGTTTGCTCTCATTTATTTAATTAATGTACCGTATTTTCCGCTTTGTAAGACGCACTTTTTTTCCCCCAAAATTGAGGGGAAAAAGGGGGTGCGTCTTACAAAGAGGATATACATTTGCGCTGCCACTGAGGGTACTTGCCGCGGCACTCTGTGCCCTGATGCTGCCGCTGCGCTGTCCGCCACCGCCGCGCTCCTGTCCCCCGGTGGTTTCTTCCGCCCCACCGCTGCCGCCGCGCTCTGTCCCGTTCAGCGTGGGGGGGTCTCTGTCGCTCCATGCCTGCTTTGTTCCTGGAAAATGGCCGCCGCGCATGCGCAGACGGACATCTCGGCACTGAAATCTCGGGAGATGAGATTTCAGCGCTGAAATCTCATCTCCCGAGATTTCAGTGCCGAGATGTCCGTCTGCGCATGCGCGGCGGCCATTTTCCAGGAAGAAAGCAGGCATGGAGCGACAGAGACCCCCCCACGCTGAACGGGACAGAGCGCGGCGGCGGCGGTGGGGCGGAAGAAACCACCGGGGAACAGGAGCGCGGCGGTGGCGGACAGCGCAGCGGCAGCATCAGGGCACAGAGTGCCACGGCAAGTACCCTCAGAACGGGACAGAGCGCGGCGATGGCGGCAAACACCGGGGGATAGGAGCGTGGCGGTAAGAACCGGGGGAGAGCGCGGCGGTGGTGGCAAGCAGGCACCCGGGGGACAGCGTGGCGGTGGTGGCAAGCACTGGGGGACAGAGTGCAGCGGTGGTGGCAAGCAGGCACCGGGGGACAGAGCGTGGCGGTGGTGGCAAGCATCAGGGGACAGAGGGCGGCGGCAGTAACAGACACCGGCAGCGGCACGCTGCACATCAAAACACCCCCTCATCCCAGCAGCAATGTTCCACTCCGGCCTCCTCCATCACCACCCCTGGTAAGCAATAAGACGCATGGATTATAAGATGCACCACCATTTTATTAAAAATAAAGTTTTTTTCCTATTTTTCTCCTCAAAATTTGGGGTGCGTCTTATAATCCGGAGCGTCTTATAAAGCGAAAAATACGGTATGTTCTTTTGTGAATGTCAGGGTGGTCCTTTGCCAGACATATTGTTTTTCTGCATTAAGGCTGATTGTTATTGTACTCCTACTGCTTTTGCACTAAACTGGTTTCCGCCCCATTCAGGGCGAGGGTGTATACGGTGGGGGAGGAGCTAACCTTGTGTTTGCCTAGTGTCAGCCTCCAGATGGCGGTAGCATACACCCCACAGTACCTGTGTCTCGGAGAAAAGGATTTTACGGTGAGTACTCACAAAAATCCATGTTTTGCTAAGAAATGTCTAAAAATGTGATACGCTTGCCATCAAATTTTTCTACAACATTATTAATTTATGTAAGACCAGTAAATGAGTCATGCAAATTTCTAAAAACATGTCTGAGTTGGCCAAACATTTATCACATTTCCCCATGCTTTGTGTCCATTCAGTTAAGTCTTGGGAAGAAGGAGCCTAATTTGCTTGGTCTATGCTGGTCATCCATCAGATGGATGATAATGCTTTTCTTCTGAGCGTTTCCCCCTTACATACTGTGACAGGACTCCTCTTCTGTCAGTGATTGCTGATGATCACCGGCATCTCAGTCTTCCGCATACAAATCTGGCTAACAGCTCACCATCTGAAGCCTCTGATGCAGTATACATATTTTATCTCAACAGCTTCTTCGAAAAATCCATGTGAGGTTCTTATCCCTTTTGAGTGTGTGTGAAGTTTGATTTACAGCGGAGTGAGGAAGTTGTATCATGATAATGTGGATGTTACTCATTTTAAACATAGAGATATTACCAATTCTGTGTGATTGGTGAAGGCCATCTCGGAGCGTGGCTATAAAATAGCATAATTTTATCAAACAGAGCCGAGACCACCTCCATTTTAGGAGGGCCCATGACTACAAATCTCTTCCTCCTGATAGCATTAGTTATTATGACTGCTACTTGAATAAACACTTCTTGTATAAATTTATGGAAAGTTCTACCTAGTTCCTATAGAATTATTTAAATCGTAGGTCTTTACTGTTCATCTGTTTCCCCTTATTACATTATCACAGCCTGGCTGGGTTACTGCAGTCTCCTGAGTTATGTTACACTCAACTTTGTCCATTTTGGTAGCATAAACCTCATCAACCATCAGGACACCATTGGTGTCATCTAGCAGAGAGCATTAATCAGAATACAATTTTTCTTTATAACAGCTACTTGTGTATGGGGGGCATCTATTTTGCAAATGGCTTGCTGGAAACGGTTGTATTGAATAACTGCACTGGTCCAGTTTCCTAATAGCTCTTTTCCTTATGCTTTTTATTAAAAAATAGCTAAATAAAATATACAGTATATGCATTGAGCTGTTATAATCTTGGACTCGTAGTGTGCTGCTACACCTTTTCTCAATTGCTTTTTATGATAGTTGCAATCAATTAAAAGGAAAGGAAATGAAGCAGAGAGTAAATATGCACACTACCGCTCATTTCAAGATATGGGGGTCCCAGCAGTCACCCACAGCTGTGAGAAAGTTAACCTCTACTGTATCCTATGGATATCTTTCAGTTGTGGCAATATACATTTAACCACTTCAGTAGAACAGAAATGACATTCTTACTAAGCAAAGTCTGGCTGGCAAATTTTGGCCTGGGGCAAGCACAGAAGGGCCAATGATGAGCGGCCTATAATTATTGACGCCAATTCATTAAAGGGAATCTGTCACCCCATTTTCGGCTTATAAACTGCGGCCACCTCCATCAGGGGCTTATCTACAGCATTCTGTAATGCTGTAGATAAGCCCCCGATGTAACCTGAAAGATAAGAAAAACGAGGGGGCGGGTGCGGTGGGTGTCGTGGTCCGGTCCGGCGCCTCCCATCTTCTAGAGATGACGTCCTCCTCCTTGCTTCATGCTGCGCTCCTGCGCAGGCGTACTTTCTCTGCCCTGTTGAGGGCAGAGTAAAGTACTGCAGTGCACAGGCGCCGGGAAAGGTCAGAGAGGTCCGGCGCCTGCGCACTGCAGTACTTTACTCTGCCCTCAACAGGGCAGAGAAAGTACGCCTGCGCAGGAGCGCAGCATGAAGCAAGGAGGAGTACATCATCTCTAGAAGATGGGAGGCGCCGGACCGGACCGGATCCCCGGGTGAGTATAATCTAACGTGTTTTTCTTATCTTTCAGGTTACATCGGGGGCTTATCTACAGCATTACAGAATGCTTTAGATAAGCCCCTGATGGCGGTGGCCGCATCTTATAGGCCAAAAATGGGGTGACAGACTCCCTTTAAGTCTGGCATGTATTACTCCAGTCTTAATAAAGGAGCTTGCTGGAGTAAGATGCATCTAATTCATTAAGAGGCTGTCCCCAATTAATGCAATAGCCGCATCTTAAGGCTATGTGCACACGCTGTGGTTTTTGCTGCGGTTCCGCTGCGGTTTTGGCCCTGCGGAACCGCAGCAGTTCCGCAGACATGGTACTTTACCATGTTAGCCTATGGGTTTTCAAAACCGCAGTGCTCACGCTGCGTTTTTTTCCGCGTGGTTTTGCTGCGTTTTTTTTTCCGCAGCATGTCAATTATTTCTGTTGATTCTGCTGCGGTTTCACACCTTTAACATAGTAGAGGTGTGAAACCGCAGGGCCAAACCGCAGCAAAACCACAGGTCACTTTACCTGCGGTTCCGCGGGAAAAAACCCACAGGTGAATCTGCAGTGTGTGCACATAGCCTAATGAATTGGGGATTTAGTATTTAGAACTCCCGGTCTGCTCAAAATTTTGGAGGCATGTCCAAATTAAAATCGGCAATTCAAGTCTGTGGGTCTGTGGGAAAAAAAAATCAAACCACACTTCGATGCCATCCGAGTGCTGTCCATTTTTCATGGAAGGAGAAAGTAGATAAAGTAAAGAAAAAGTTTTCTTTACTTACCCGAGATAAATGGATTAAATTTGGACGAAACTTGGATGAAACAAAGATGAAAGTTTGGACAAAACCACTGATGTAACTATTGGCGGTTTTCTCGTGTGTGAAAAAAAATGGACGTCTGAATGAGCCCTAAGTTTTATAGGCGTCATTAATAAATAATCAAGCTGTCCTCCCTACGGCATCGAGAGGCGGGTGGGATTTGCTTGCATTCCAGGCAGAATCCACCTGAAAAAGAAGCCACATGCACATAACCTTAAGCGTACTTCACACATAGCGAGATCGTTAGCGAGGTCGCTGAAACGTCACAGGTTTTGTGACGCAACAGCGACCTCGCCAGCGATCTCGCTATGTGTGACACATAGCGGCGACCGGCCCCCCGCTGTGATATCGCTGAACCTGTTTGAATGTCCTAGGCCATTTTTTGATCGTTGGTGTCCCGCTGGCCAGCATGCATCGCTGTGTTTAACGCCATAACAACGACGAGCGACCTCGATGGTGACTCAGAACTCAGGGACGCAGGCGTGATTTTGCTTTGTCTTTTCAATGCCCCCTCAGCTCGGATTGGTGGTCTCAAATTAGGATCATTGTAGTGTTTCCTTTTATAGGTCAGCTATCAATTATAGTGTGGAAAAGGCAATGCTGAAGCACGCCTATCAAGGTCTGAGTCGTCAGAAAAGCTGCTGTGTCACAAGGTCCCAACGACCGCCGAGGTCGTTATACGGATCGCCATATCGTTGCTGCGTTGTTGGGTAAATCTGCCTGTCTGACAGCTTACTAGCGACCATGTAGCGACGTACCAGCGATCCTTACCTTCGTATCATTGTCGGGATCGCTGGAGCGTCGCTATGTGTAACGGGACCCCTACTCTGGGTAGAAACTATTTTTTGTACACTGTAGGATAGTCGCTTCTGAAATTCCACCTACCAGTTTGTCTAGAGATCCTTAGGGACCATCTTGCAGGCCAGTCAGGTCCCAGGCATTGGTGGTCATAGTGTACCTGGGAACTGTCCAATATATAAGGTTCTCAAACTTAAAGAAACTTGTATATCGGCAGCTGTTATAAAGAAAAAATAAAATACATTCTGCATTTTTCTTTTTAATTAAAAATATTACCTCCATTTTGGAAGCCATAGTTTTCCTAACCGCTCTTTTTCTGCATAGCTTTCCGTAGCTGTAGTTTCCGTAAATATTCCTCATCTCTTAGATATATTGAGTAGGTGAAGAGGCATCTAATTAATCGCCAGCCTGATAAATATGGCTCCCTTGGAATGAGCTGTGGCAGTAGGAGTAGGTGTTCTTTACTTACCACTTCTTTTGCAGCATTTGATGTGTATCAGTTGGGAATCCTGGCACAGGAAACTCTCCGGTATCTCCTCTGTGACAACATATTTTCACAAACAAACTAAGGTTTCTGGACTTTTCTAGTCTGACAGCAGACGCTCGCTTTTTATTTGGAGCTTGTCATATTTTTTTCCCCTCTTACATCCTCTTTATGCAGCAGGAAGTCATTTATGCTAATTCCCTGCTATTTGCATATAGGTTATAGAGTTCTGTGGAGCAAAGCATTCTCAGAACTCCTTTTAAGTGTCTGCCTAGATCAAAGCCGGTCTGTGTGATAGCTGTTGTCTGACACCAAGCTGAGCGGTGTTGTTTTCATTAAACATTTATCACACTTCCAATGCGACAGCAGGCAACTTTGTGCTTGGGCAACATGTTTTCATGCAAAATTTATTGAAAAAGACGAGACCTTGTAAAAAGATCTTGTTGCCTTTCACCAGTGGCGAAGGGTAAATGTTTGATTGGTGGGAAGGAAGTATATATATTTACGGTACCCTCGCTGTTCTGCACACCCCGCATCAAACGCCGTGATGAAATGGTTTAACTAAACATTACAAGAGTGCGATATGTTTCGTGGATATTCCTTCATTAGGGATTATAGAGACTTTTTTTTTTTAACATAAAATATGTTCATTTGCTGCCATGTTTGAATGAATATGGAAGATATTGTGCATGGTTAGGAGAACTCGGGGTTCCGGATCTAGGTCTGCTTGTGCTCTTGGGGGATAAAGTCACCATAGACGAAGTGCAAACATAGGGAAAAATATCCTGTCCTACATATTGTTGGTTCACCACGGATGTCTGTAACTTAATGACCATGGCTGTAGTTGTTCAATTCCGCTGCATGCTCGTTTTGTTTCAGCATTGATTTCTCATGTGGATGCAATTTTCAAGAGCACCTCCACATGTTCTGTACTGGAGATTGCGTGGATTAGTAGTTTGAATTCACTTTTATGAATTGACTTCTATCGTAATATAGAATACTAGATTCACATGTTTTTGCTGCTCCCTTTTCTTTTTTTTTTTAATTACAAATGTATTGTTTGCTTTTTTTTTTTTCACTTGAAAATGCAACTCAACATGAGCACACCCTGCAACAACTGGGAGTCCCACCGATCCTGCGAAAGAAGGGGCCGCAGTGCATCACATTCACTGGCACATAGTGGCGCCCTGTGCTATAAACTCTAGCACAGCTGTAGATTCCTGCACAGCCGGATAACAGGAGCATTGCTGTGCAGTGTAATATTAGGGTATGTGCACTCTGAGTTTAAAGAGCGTTACACAGAGCATTAAAGGCAACCTGACCGCTAATACTTGCTGCCCGATTCATGAAGACGCGTAACAAAGAGGGCACCACCCTGAATATCGGGATCGGCCTTGAGCATACCAGAAAAACCAGAAAAACTAAAAGAAAAGAAGTATTCCAAACCAAGGGATCACCTATAAATAATCAGTTTATAATTTATTCCACAGGCAGCATGAATCAGACCATGGCTGTATGATTACAGCCTGTGACTTGTGGTGTTGCAGAGAAAAACCTAATTTAATAACTGCTGGGGACCGAGCCGCACGAGAGACTATTCAGACAGGCGGGTCTCTGGCAGATTCTCCCCACCCCCTGGCCTGATCCTACCGCAGCTCTCGGGCAGGGGAGGACTCAAAAGAGAATATACAGACACTATTATAGCAGGTGATCACAGCTGATTATTTCAAAGTGTATGGGATTTATATACAGCTGGGTCCAGAAATATTTGGGCAGTGACCAAGTCTTCATGATTTGTACTCTGCATGTTATTATTTTTTTTATATAAAAATGAAACAACTGAGATGCAATTGAAGTGTAGGCTTTCAGGTTTAATTAAACAGATTGAACATAAATATCTTGTGAAACGTTTAGGAATTGCAATAGTTTTTCTACAAAACCTCCTCATTTCAGGGGCTCAAAAGTACCATATTTCCTGACTATAAGACGCACAACTCACCCCCCACCCCCACACACATTTGGGAGGAAAATGGTGCGCGTCTTATATTCCGAATGTAGCTTACTGGAGGGTGGCGATGGTTGAACGGGGTCACAGGAGGTAGGGTCGCTGCTGCTAGGAGCCAGCGGTGGAAGCACGAGTGGGGTGATGCTGTGTGGGCCTTGTGCTGAGAAGAGTGGGTATGCTGGCGATGTGAGGCTATGGGCCTCGGGCTTCCAGAAAATGTCGACGGTGAACAGAGTTGCAACACATGTTTAGATTGAGATCTCAGAAGTCGACATCTCTGCTCCCAAGATCTCATTCTGCCCCGGGAAATCAGTGGGTAGAGAGGTTACTTCTCTCACTGCCAATATTTTCTGGAAGCATGGGGCCTGCAGCCTCGCACTGCCAGGACACCTACTCCACCCAGCCCGGGCCAGCATCGTCCCCCTCCTGCCACCGGCTTTCTTCAAGCAACCTGGCCTCCTGTGACCTTGTACCACCACCACCACCCCCTTCACCGATAAGCTACTGTAAATTCGGGCTATAAGATTCCTCCACAAAATTTGGGGTCTGACTTATAGTCCACAAAATACTGTAATTGGAAAAAATAACTTACCATAAATAAAATGTTCACTTTTAATACCGTATTTTTCAGATTATAAGACGCATTTTTTGCCCAAAAATTGTTTTGGGGAAAATAGGGGTGCGTCGTATAATGCAGATATATCGTACCGGCTGCGGTGGAGCAGGAAAGAGTGGAGCGTTGCTGCAGGCTGAAATGAGGGGGTGTTCTGATGTGCCGGGCGCCACTACGGGTGTCTCAGGTGCAGCTGCAGGTGTTCGGTGCTGCTGCGGGGGCTTTGCCGACATTTTGTGAAAGGCCAGAGCCCCTGTAGATCCATGGTTTCCTATGTGGTGGACTCTGGAAAAATGGCTGCCAGGGGCGGCACATGCGCAGATGGAGATCTCGGGAGATGAGATATCAGCATGTCATTTTGTTCTGACACATTCCCTTAAAATCTGGCCTAAAGTTCTTAAAAAGTTTATAAGACACATTTCTAACTTAAAGTAACTAACATTTTGCACCATAATCTGTGACTAAGGTCTGTTTGTTATTTTGTTATCAGTTTGTATACAAAAGCAATCACGCAAAAACAAGAGTAACTGATGTTAGGTAAAAAAAAAAAAACCGCGCATCATCATGTTAAATTCAATTCTGCCCTTTTCCCCCAATGTATTTAATGCACTTAACTCATGTTCAGTTTTGTCTCAAACATCTAGTTGTAAATTCATTTTGAGCCGAGACATTGAGTTTAATATAAAACTTGAAGGGCGTAAAATAATTGAAGACTTTGTGATATGCAGAGCATCTCTCTTTGAATTACTGGGCATCTGTTGCCATGTGCAACTTTTGTTTCATAATTAAAGATATGATTAATATACAGGCGCTCATTTATTAACATTGGATACCCTTGGGTACTACGGCAGGGTTGCATGCCTACACATCTAAAACCTGAGGACGGTCACGGCACAGTGCAAAGTGGTCTACATTGCTATTTTTTTTTTTAATGCTTTGATAGGTTCTCCATGATCTTTTTGATTTATACAAAGTTAGCAGGAAGAATTAAAATTTAATATAAAAATATTTGTCTATATCCTCAACCCAACACAATTATGCCAGAGGGGCTCATTCCATTGTTATATAGAGATAGGTACATATCCGAGAGTACAGACACCCAATGAATGTGCCAAGATGTATTCAAACATTGAAAACATTAACTTAACCCCTCCCCTCCCCTACAGCCAGATTTAATTTTGGTGCTCTGTTGTTTTTCCTCACTTTCTTCCAAGAGCCATAACTTTTTGTATTTTCATTGACATAGCCATATGAGGGCTTGCTTTTGTGGTTTGTAGTTTTGAATGGCTTTATTTACTTTTCCATAAAATGTGCTAAAAATAAGAAAAGGATCCAAGTGCAGCTAAAACCCCGCAATTGTTTTTTTTTTTGTCAGGAAATAATGGCTTGGCAACATTATACTCTAGGTCACGTCAATTACGGTGATAGCAAACTTGATTGTTTTAATTTTTTATTTATATGGTGAAAAAAAATTGGAAATGCTTATAAAAGGACAATAGAAATTTTGTTTGACTGTTCTGGGGCTAGCTCAGCGGAGTCTGAAGTAGTCATGGTCTGCATTGTTTAGTTAACCACTGGACAAGGCTAGGGATTTTTTTTATGATGTTGTTTTTGGTGCTGTTTGGTGCTGTTTTTGCCTGTGGAAAGCAATGCAAAAATGCATGGGTTTGGACCAAAACTGCATTGCCTATGTGAACACTACCTAAGACCTAATTTCCAATGCCGACCAAAGGGAGTCAATGCCTACAATTGGATGAAATGCTTGCGTAAAGTCCCAGGGAGCACAGGCGATTGCAATGTGAAGATTGAATGTCCTGACAGCTACAGCATTGCAAACACAGTCTGAAAGCATGGAGGAGCGTGTTGAGCAATTAGTCCACTTGAAGCAGGTACAGCAGCAGCATCAGACCCAATAGGAGAATAACAAACATCTTAACCAACAGTATCAACAGCAACAGCTTCTGCAGCAGCAGTTTCAGCAGACGTTAAAGTAAGTTCAGCTGGACATGGCTCTCCTGGAAGAAACTGTTCAAGCCAGGGAGATGGCATCATTCGTCAGCCAAAGTGAAGGTATCCTGAGGAGGAGAGTGGTACGGGAGGCCTTAAAGAAGATCATTCTGAAAGACAATGCTGAGGCTTTCCTGAATATGTTTCAGAGGGTGTCATACAGAGAGAAACATCCCCTTTAGCAAATGAGCTAAGGTCATAGCTCCATACTTTATAGGAGAACTGCAAAAAGCGTATTATGACTTTACCCTTCAGGATTCCAAGCTGAAGGCAGAGATTATGGCACATTTGGGCGTCACCCTGGCAGTCTGGGCATAATGGGTATGCCTCTGGTGCTACCGAAGGGACAAACCTCCTCAGTCCCAGATGTTTGACATGTTACACCTGGTGCAAAAATGGCTGCAGCCTGAGACCTGCTCTTCAGCACAGATGATGGAAAGAGTGGTGGACCGATTTATCCCCTCACTACCGAAATCTGTACATCGCTTGGTTGCCCACGGAGGTCACAAGAATGCTGATAACCTTGTGAGCCTCGTGGAGACATATTTAGCCATGTAGAACTCCCTGAGCAATTAAGGGAGCCTAAGGTCACATTTCTGGGAGACCAAAAAGAAGGTACTCAATTCCTCGTCTGAGGGGCACACAAAGACCCAAGAGGGGTTAGAGCTGGATTCAAAAGTTACAACTCGTACCATTATCTGTTGAAGGTATTGAGTCCTGGGTCCTATATCAGCCGTTTTTCCCTTGACCTCGAAGCCGATAGACTGCAGCATAAGCTGGTGCTACTCCTATTTCGCCTACTCTGTCTGCAGTGTTGTTCCTTATTGTGGCAAGGGGACTCTGCAGTGCCAGGTGACTTCGAACAGTGTCCAAGTAACTTCTGAACTCAGGGAGTTTGTTGAAGCTGACAAGGGCCACATGTCAGCATGTGATAGTCCCTGGGAAGGTGGTGGAGGTAAGGTGTATCCATGGAGATGTCAAGAACTAGCCCATGGTCCACATGGACATATGCATAAACTGTGGTTCTTTGTCTGACCACGTGGGAGTGATCAAAGTCTCTTTACACGCTTTTGTTATCAGTCGAGATTTTTCTTTATTCTGGGACAAGTGTGCTAAAGCATGGGACCCAGGAGTTGGCTATGGTAACAGTCACATTAAATAAACAGTGCATTTCCATTCACTGTACTGGCTAGAAAGGAGGATGATGAAGCATCCTCTAAAGCCCATGTCCCTGATGTGGTGGAGTCCCAGGACAACTTTGGGGCTTCCCAGCGCAGAGACTTAACATTAAAAGGTACACTAGGAAATATAAATGTATAAATGTGGTTCCCCAGGAGCGGATAGTCGGATTACTCAAGTGGCCAGGCATAATGATTTGTTGTGTTGTGGGAACAAATTAAAGGGACAGGTAAAAGATCGCCTCCTCAAGGCCAAGAGGTAAAATCCAAGGGGTAAAATCAGTCAGCTCGTGTGAGACCATTTATAAGCCTGGGAATCGGGTACTTGTGTTAGTGCCCACAGTGGAGAGCATGTTCTTTACCCAGTGGCAGGGGCCCTATAGGGTGGTGGAAAAGGTGGAGAGAGGTCAGCTATAAAGTTCACCAACCAGGGGAAAGGAAAACCTTTCTTATATATTATGGCAACCTACTAAAACCCTGGAAGTGTAGAGACCCATTCGAAACCCCTTGCTGGTTTGCCTCGTCAAAAGCTAACCTTCTGGGTGTCAAATTGGCAGCAACTTTGACGCTGTCCAAAAATCTGTTTCCAAAAATAGGGCAGGGTCTTGGAGTTTCTATGTCACACTTGTGTAATCAAACATGAGCCTCACGTTCAGGTCAATCTGCATATGAACAGGTTACATGTTCATTTAAGTTTGTTTGCTGGGAAAGCTGAGCAGACTGGATGTGTATTGAAGTTGAATAGAGAAACAAGACAGAATTTCTTTGAGAAGAGTCAGCACCTGCTGTGTGCACAAACAACAAGTATCAGTAGTTGCTATGGATGATAGCAGTTTTATTTGACCAAACTGAGGCTAGTTCAGCGATTTCTGAAATAGTAATGGTCTGTACTGTTTAAACCTGCGGAAAGCAATGAAAACGGCACGTGTGTGGATGAAAACTGCATTGCCTGTGTGAATGTTACCTAAGGCTTCATGTCTAATGCCTACCAGAGCGAGTGAATTCCTACAGTGTATTTTAAAATAGTTTGCTTTGTCATTTTCTGAGACACTATCATTTTATTTTGCAATCAGTGGAGCTTGTTTATTGCTTAGTGAGCTAAAGTTTTTATTGATGCTATTCCATTTTATGGGACATACCATAGGCACAACTAATCAGGACAGGTGTTTTTCATTCCTGGGTTTATGAGGTGGAGGGATGCTAGGTTCCTGATTTGTTAAAAGGTGCAAGTCTCTTAAGGACCTGTCACACTAAGCGATATCGCTAGCAATATTGCTAAAACGTCACTGGTTTTGTGACGCAGCAGCGATATTGCTAGCGATATCGCTATGTCTGATACTTACCTCCGACCAGCTCCCCCACTGGTTATCGCTGATCGCGTGAGAATGTCCTGGACCGTTTCTCGTTGTCAACTTCCTGCTGGGCTTCCTGTGGCACCGACGTGTGGACGCGGGCGGGAGGACGTCTTCATCGCCTCGTCTGACAGGTAAGTAACGACCCCCGACCCCTGCTATGTCGCTGCTGAGATCTGCCTGTGTGGCAGCTCACTAGCGACCACTTAGCGATGCACCAGGGATCCTGACTGCGTCATATCGCTCGTCGGGATCGCTGGTGCATCGCTAAGTGTGACAGTACCTTACTGAAACAGGCAAGTGAGTCACAGACTAAAGTAATAATTGTGGCATAAGGAACACCACTGCATTGAAAGAGTTGAAGTGACCATGCTGTGTTCTGCCCCCTTTTTCAGAGCTGAACAAAAATGGCGCGAAAAGGTTGAAAACTGCAAAATTGTTGAGTTGCACAACATTTATATAACTTTACAAAGCTTTTTACTATGTTTTTTGGGTGGGCATGAAAGCTTTGATGAATTGGGGTCCATGTTTTGATCTCTTTTTATTGCAAGTTTTTAGGAAGGTGTAACAACCGAAAAACTGCAGTTCTGACTTTATTTACCTTCTCTTTACTACATTTACTGTGTGGGTTAATGAAATTTATATTTTTCACTTGGTGGTTGTGGTAGGGGGGTGATTTGAATTTTTAAGATTTTTTTATTTTTTTTTTAGAATTTTTTTAAAAATCCTTATTTTATATATATATTTTTTTTACTTTTTTCTATAGAGACTATACTTGCAAAACGTATATAGTAATCACACAAAATTGCCAATTGATGTGTTCCAATTAGTCATGACACAAAACCTATCTTATAGACAGTACCCTAAGCTTTTTTTATTAGCTTCGGCTGTCCTGGGCCACTGCTTAAATGTAGTGCCCTTCTATGGGAATCTGTCAGTGTGTTTTTATTCCACAAACTAACATCATCTATGTAAAGGAATTGTAATATTGATGATGTCCATTTTGTCTTATAAGTCCATGATTTCATTTGATAGAAATCCATTGGACAGTTGTCATGCAAATGAGTCAGAAGTGCAGGGAGTGGCACTTCTAGGAGATCTCTGGCGGGGCAGCGGATCACATAGAAGGATGATGTGTCAGTCACTGACTGAAGGCCGACAGCGGGTGGAGAAAGAGTGAGTGAGGCTGGAGAGCTATGGAGAAAGACTGAAAGAAGCTGGAGGGCCATGGAGAAAGACTGAGAGTCCGGAGAGCTCTAAGTGCAGGACCGAGGCCCCTGCGCTCATAGCTTAAACAGTTAAGCATAATGTTAAACTTAAGCAGATTTTCTTGGACAAGTGCTGTCTGTGGTTTTCACGGATAGCGTTTATATCTATGATATTCTATGGGGCTGTGTACATGTCCAATTTTTTTCCTTGGACCAAGTAGTTAGCAGAGAAAATCTGACGTGTCAAATTCTGATCCAAGTGTCTGAGTCCATGAAAAAAAAAACTGCACTTGGATAACATCGCATGTCTCTACACTTACACTGATGGGAGAAGAGCTCAGCCAACTATGGAGGCATTCACCACATTCAAAAGTGTGCTGCAGAAAATATAGACTGACCAGCCCCTCCTAACTGAATGAAACAAATCGATCAGGTCATCGCTGCTGTGACTATATACAGTACAGACCAAAAGTTTGGACACACCTTCTTATTCAAAGAGTTTTCTTTATTTTCATGACTATGAAAATTGTAGTTTCACTCTGAAGGCATCAAAACTATGAATTAACACATGTGGAATTATATAATTAACAAAAAAGTGTGAAACAACTGAAAATATGTCTTATATTCTAGGTTCTTTAAAGTAGCCACCTTTTGCTTTGATTACTGCTTTGCACACTCTTGGCATTCTCTTGATGAGCTTCAAGAGGTAGTCACCGGAAATGGTCTTCACTTCACAGGTGTGCCGTCAGGTTTAATAAGTGGGATTTCTTGCCTTATAAATGGGGTTGTGACCATCAGTTGTGTTGTGCAGAAGTCTGGTGGATACACAGTTGATAGCCTTACTGAATAGACTGTTAGAATTTGTATTATGACAAGAAAAAAGCAGCTAAGTAAAGAAAAACGAGTGGCCATCATTACTTTAAGAAATGAAGGTCAGTCTGTCTGAAAAATTGGGAAAACTTTGAAAGTGTCACCAAGTGCAGTGGCAAAAACCATCACGCACTACAAAAAACTGGTTCACATGAGGACCGCCCCAGTAAAGGAAGACCAAGGAGTCATCTCTGCTGCGGAGGATAAGTTCATCCTTGTCACCAACCTCAGAAATCGCAGGCTAACAGCAGCTCAGATTAGAGACCTGGTCAATGCCACACAGAGTTCTAGCAGCAGACACATCTCTACAACAACTGTGAAGAGGAGACTTTGTGCAGCAGGCCTTCATGGTAAAATAGCTGCTAGGAAGCCACTGCTAAGGACAGCCAACAAGCAGAAGAGATTTGTTTGGGCTAAAGAACACAAGGAATGGACATTAGACCAGTGGAAATCTGTGCTTTGGTCTGAGGAGTCTAAATTTGAGATCTTTGGTTCCAACCACCGTGTCTTTGTGCGACACAGAAAAGGTGAACGGATGGACTCTACATGCCTGGTTCTCTGGGAACTCCTTCAAAACTGTTGGAAGACCATTTCCGGTGACTACCTCTTGAAGCTCATCAAGAGAATGCCAAGAGTGTGCAAAGCAGTAATCAAAGAAAAAGGTGGCTACTTTGAAGACCCTAGACTATAAGACATACAGTATTTTCAGTTGTTTCACACTTTTTTGTTAATTATATAACTCCACATGTGTTAATTCATAGTTTTGATGCCTTCAGAGTGAATCTACAATTTTCATAGTCATGAAAATAAAGAAAACTCTTTGAATGAGAGGGTGTGTCCAAACTTTTGGTCTGTACTGTATACAGTATATATATTATCGACCAATGAGTGTAGAACACTGTGTGCATTAAGATATATGCAAACATTGAATGAATGTTAAAAGACGTTACTTCTATGTAGACTACATTGATAAAATTGAAGTACTTAGCACATAAATTGGTCACTTAGTGTAAAAAAGAAAATTGAACTTGCAAAACATGAATTGCTTTAAAGGTGTGGTCCACTACTTGGACAACCCTTGTAGTTTTCCATGTAACAAAAGAAACTTGCCTGCCTCGTGCAACTGCAATGTTCCAGCAATGGACAGAGGAAATTGCCCCATAGAATCAACCCTCCGCACAAAATTTTGCATTTATTTTTTCTCTGTATGTCATCATCCCTTTTTTAACTTGTGTAATGACATTGTTCAATAAAAATCTATTTTTAAAGTATAAAACCTCTTGGAGGGCCTGTTTCCTTATATAGGTTGAATGTTCCAGCAATGTCTGTGCTGGGAGTTATTGGACCATCTGAGGGAATTGTGGGCAATGTATCCCATCAGCATCCGTTTATGTAACAGAAAAATCGTTGCCAAAAGCTGTGTAAAGCTACCAAAAAATCAGCCGTATTATGCATCCAACATTATCTTTTAGATAGAAGATGCTTTCTTGGTTCGTATACTTTACTAACTGTACTGTGCAGTCATACTGCTGACACACACATACAGTGTCTTGCAAAAGTATTCGGCCCCCTGGAACTTTTCAACCTTTTCCCACATATCATGCTTCAAACATAAAGATACCAAATGTAAATTTGTGGTGAAGAATCAACAACAAGTGGGATACAATTGTGAAGTTGAACGAAATTTATTGGTTAGTTTAAATTTTTGTGGAAATTCAAAAACTGAAAAGTGGGGCGTGCAATATTATTCGGCCCCTTTACTTTCAGTGTAGCAAACTCACTCCAGAAGTTCATTGTGGATCTCTGAATGATCCAATGTTGTCCTAAATGACTAATGATGATAAATAAAATCAACCTGTGTGTAATCAAGTCTCCGTATAAATGCACCTGCTCTGTGATAGTCTCAGGGTTCTGTTTGAAGCACAGAGAGCATCATGAAGACCAAGGAACACAACAGGCAGGTCCGTGATACTGTTGTGGAGAAGTTTAATGCCAGATTTGGATACAAAATGATTTCCAAAACTTTAAACATCCCAAGGAGCACTGTGCAAGCGATAATATTGAAATGGAAGGAGTATCATACCACTGCAAATCTACCAAGACCCTGCCGTCCCTCCTAAACTTTCATCTCAAACAAGGAGAAGACTGATCAGAGATGCAGCCAAGAGGCCCATGATCACTCTGGATGAACTGTAGAGATCTACAGCTGAGGTTGGACAGTGTGTCCATAGGACAACAATCAGTCGAACACTGCACAAATCTGGCCTTTATGGAAGAGTGGAAAGAAGAAAGCCATTTCTCAAAGATATCCATAAAAAGTGTTGTTTAAAGTTTGCAACAAGCTACCTGGGAGACATACCAAACATGTGGAAGAAGGTGCTCTGGCCAGATTAAACCAAAATCGAACTTTTTGGCAACAATGCCAAACGATATGTTTGGCGTAAAGGCAAAACAGCTCATCACCCTGAACACACAATCCCCACTGTGAAACATGGTGGTGGCGGCATCATGGTTTGGGCCTGCTTTTTTTCAGCAGGGACAGGGAAGATGGTTAAAATTGATGGGAAGATGGATGGAGCCAAATACAGAACCATTCTTGAAGAAAACCTTTTGGAGTCTGCAAAAGAACTGAGACTGGGACTGAGATTTGGCTTCCAACAAGACAATGATCCCAAACATAAAGCAAAATCTACAATGGAATGGTCCACAAATAAACGTATCCAGGTGTTATGGAATGGCCAAGTCAAAGTCCAGACCTGAATCCAATCGAGAATCTGTGGAAAGAGCTGAAAACTGCTGTTCACAAATGATCTCCATAAAACCTCCATAGGCAAGAATTTCAGTCTCTCGATGTACAAAACTGATAGAAACATACCCCATGCGACTTGCAGCTGCAATCGTAGGAAAAGGTGGCACAGCAATGTATTAAGTTAAAGGGGCCGAATAATATTGCACGCCCCACTTTTCAATTTTTGAATTTCCACAAAAATTTAAAATAACCAATAAATTTCGTTCAACTTCACAATTGTGTCCCACTTGTTGTTGATTCTTCACCAAAAATTTACATTTGGTATCTTTATTTTTGAAGCATGATATGTGGGAAAAGATTGAAAAGTTCCAGGGGGACGAATACGTTCGCAAGGCACTGTACTTTTGGGATGCTTTATTGCAGACCAAGTTTTCCCCTACTACAACAATGCTTTCCATTATTTGCTTTATATGGTTCTGTCTCTTTTTGTCTTACTTTCTCTTTCTCTCTCTTACTTTCTCTATTTTGATCTTACTTTCTCTCTCTTAGGGTATATTTCCATGGTCAGTATTGGCAGCGCTTTGGACGCAGCTCTGTCCAAAGTGCTGCCGGGTTTTTTTACATGCGATGATTCTGCATGTGTTCATTGAAAGGTGCAGAATCACTGCATCCTATACATTAGACTGTGATATTTATCTTGCGGAGACTGAGTGTCTCCGCAAGATAAATAGACATGCTGCGGGCTAGAAAGACGCGCCGCTTGTCTGGTTATGCAGGGAAGTCGCGGGTGTCCCTGCTTGCATAGTGGAGATGTGATTTCATAAAATCCCATCCACTATACTATAACATCTGGTCGCTGCGGATTGGATGCAATGTCCAATCCGCAGCGTTTACTGACCGTGGAAACATACCCTAACATTATCTTTCTCGCTCTTTCTTTCTCTTCGCTCTTTCTTTCTCTTCGCTCTTTCTTTCTCTGTTACTTTCTCTTTCTCGCGCTAACTTTCTCTTTCTCTATCCTACTTTCTCTTTCTTACTTTCTCTTTATAACTCTTACTTTTTTTCATTCTTACTTTCTCTCTCTCGCTCTTACTTTCTTTCTCGCTCTTACCTTCTTTCTCTCACTTTCTTATTCTCACTTTCTTTCTCTTTTTCTATCTTTCTCTTCCTCTTTCTTTCTCTCCCTCTTTTTCTCTCCCCTCTTTCTTTTCCTCTCTTTTTTTTTCTCTCTTTCTCTCCCTTTTTTTCCTGTCTTTTTTTAATTTTTTACAACTTTATCCGAGATCCATGTAATGTCTTTCAGTTTGCTTGCTTTAATTACATAACAGGTTACCACTGATCATCTGTCAGGGGTCATTACCACACTTCACTTAGCAGATGTATACCATTATGTCGTGTCATGTAAATGTCACCGGTACGCTGCCAAGACCTCTACTTGTGATGTTTTACCCAATAGTGTGTGCACATAGTTTTCTTTTCTTGAAGAATAAAGAGGGGCAGTTCATTTTGCAGCCAGGACACTTTGTATCTATTAAGCCACCATTGTCTGACAGAACCCTCCTAATCTGGGCATGTGGAATCCAAGGTGAACGATATGGAGCTGTGAAAATCCAGTTAGAGTGAGCTGTAATCTCTTTACTGGTTTTAAGTAGTTAGAGGGGCATTCAAACACCCTGCAGATACTGAACTACAGAGATACAGTAATCATCCAGCCATGCACACGATGTTCTGCTATCACAAGCTGCTGGGAGACTGCTGGCAGTAATTGAGTGGCTAAACAGATAATCATATTGGCTTCAGCGTAACTTGCAACATCTCATGTGTTAATTACATTTCATAGTTGATGTAAAGCAATATAAACAAAATTGCTTTCGCCTGACCTGTAGTTTCCAGTTGGTTTATCCAAAGTGCTAGTTCATTGCTTACATTTATTGGGATCCTGACTGTAAGACCTTATTTTTCTTTTGTACACACTTATCACATACTTACACAATGGTTAAAGATGTAATTTTTGTCTGCTGTCATGATCGCACTTGCCATAAAGGATACCCCTGTTTCTACTAATAGGCCGGTGTTTTGGGGGGTCCATTTCATTTGGTGGTGTGGTGTGGAAGTTGTGCTGTACTCCCAGTTTTTCAGGAAAGCAGTGTTTGCAACTAAGGGAGAGGGAAACATGGCCCGATACCTTTTATTACAAGGGATGTGAATGGTTAAATGAAAACACTGGAAGACCTCCTAGGGTCTTGAACCATCAGTAGGAAGGGGCCTGATTTTGTTCTGCCTCTCTTGTATGTGTGCCCCTGGTTTACATTTCCTGACATCCCCTTTCACAATGGATGTAGTCATTGTCAGTCCATTCATTGGGAAGCGGTGACGGCTCTGATGCTTGGGATGCCTAATTGTATGTACTGTGTATATAGCCTTTATGCCTGACAAACCAAATTTGTAACTCCTCAGCCTAGCGCTAGGAGATATCGATTCTTTTAAAGGCTCAGACACATTCATATAACTGAAATGGCATGATAGTACGTTAAATATTTAGTTATATATAGCATTTTTTTCCTTTTTAAATGTAATTTGTATGTTATAGCCTAACACATCTTTACTTAACAAAAAGCCTTTTCTGGCATTAACCCCCATAGGAACCATTGATTGGCTGGTGATGCTCATACTGCTGCTGCTACAAATGCCTCGAGCCATGCCAATAATTCCACCAGGCCGCTGATCAATAGCTGTCTGAGAATGCTGCAAGTAATATTTGGATATGTGCGATCTGTGAAATAGATTCACGTGTTCCTTTAAATCCAGCATTACACGCATATGTATTATATTGTAATCTACACCAACATATATCTCAGCAGCTTCATGAAAAGATTTGTCTTTTTTTTCCCCCTCGCTCCTTCGTTTGTCAATGTTTTTATATTCAGATATTCATTGGCCACAATTTTCTTTTTATTACCTATTCTTAGGATAGGCCATCAATATCTGACAGGTGGGGATGGGACACCCAGCACCCCACTGATCAGCTGGTGCTGGCGATGGCTGGATGTTCTTAGATGATGCTGGAATACAGCGGCGTCATCATTTCTATAATAGCCGGGGCCGGGTACTGCAGATCCACCTCTGCTCAGATTAATAGGGGTGGTTCTGTAGTACCCGAATGCGGCCTCTATAGAAATGAAGGCGCTGCTGTGATCCAGCGTCATCCAAGAATCTCTTTCTGGCATCTGTAACGGCTGATTGGTAGCGGTTGTCGCACCTCCACCAATCAGATTTTGATGGCTTAATGCAAGGATAGGCTATCAATAAAAAAAATTATGGCTAAACTCTTAAAGCCCAAATCAATTTCTCTTGTTATGAAAATCAAGAACTTCACTATCCAATTTTACCTAAGAATTAAAGGGGTTGTGTAATCATTTATTCTCTGGAGTACAGGGGTCTACTCTGCTGAATGTTTGACAGCTTTGCCACTGCAGTGTTGGAGGAGCGCTGTGGGACTGAATCTGTCTGGATCCAGCTAGCTTCAGAGCAGTGATTACAAGCTCAATAGAAAAGAGCTAGTAAGCGCTGCACTCCTTGCTTGGGAGACCGACCACTGCTGATATGCTGCGTGTGTGTAAAGGCAGTGAGCACTAACTATTAAATCTTGGGAAAAGATAGGATGTTTAAAAGAAGAACTTTACTAAGTTATTTGTTTTTACAAGCGTTTTGCAGTTTTACCCATTTAATATAATGAAACTCGCACTTTAGAAGTTTTCTTGAAATTTCTTTCATATCTATTTGTAATATGGAAATGACCTATTACAATTGTTCATGGTCTTGAGTCAGATACATCAAGATTTTATGGCTAAGAACACTGTGCAAACTTTACTTTAAGGTCTATTAAACTGTAATATACCTATGAATCATTAACAGGGTTATGTCCTGTTTTACATGACTAGGATCTCCCGATTATTGTGTTAAATGACTTCACTGGGCATTGGAGAACTGTTTAACTGGCATCTAAATAATCCATGAGGTTTGGTATGTTAAGCTGCACTACATAATGTCAATGAAAAAGGCCATTTGGTTAGATGCAGAATGTAGTCCAGGATTAATGCTGCCATTGGTTCTGTAGAGGTCAATGCTGAATATTTCTTCCTTTGAAAAATGACATATGTTAGCGATAACCTTGACAAATACCAAGGTGTCCTCTTTTTAAGTTAAAAAACCTTCTCATTGTTTTTAGAATAAAACGTTGTCATTTTCCCATTAATATAGTCGAGGTAAAATGAATGCAGATGACATACAGAGTGCGTTAATTAACGTGCCATGTCTTCCATTGTCGCCAAGAATCCACACTGGCGCTCCAGGGTTTGTCTTGCTCCCACAATGTCCACCCACTGGTGTATCGCGGGACTGTAGACAATATGAATACCAATTGTTCGCTGATGCTCTTCTGTCCGGCTGCATAACCTGCAATCTAAGAAGGCTGAATTAAGCAGCATACAGCTTTTGTCACCCCTTATCCGAGCTGTGCACTTGTAAAGAAGTGTACGGATAATCGCCTAAATCTAATTAGGGGTTAAAAGAGGCCATGACTGTGATGTGGCAGCGAGACACCTTACTGTATCAATCCTGTTTGCGTTTGAAAAATAAGGTTGTCATATTGATTATTCAGATGAGCTCCTATTAGCCTTGGCTCAGCGGCCTGTAGCACAGCTGAATCAGCTGTAGTCGTAGGGGTTTTCTAGGAGGAAACATGCTATGGGCTAGTTTTGTCTTAATACACTTTACATTCTAAACCATGGGCTTGGCAGAGTGAAGACTGACTCCAAACCGTTCACTACCGCAGTCTCCAGGGGAGGTTGGACAGTTTGGGATGTGGGCATCATGAACATTAATAAAAGAATTCCAGTATATAACTTGCATTTGGAAAAGGTTTCATATTTGTGAAAGTGAAAATTCTGTGCTTTTAAAGCCAATCAACTCTCTTGTTCTCTGCTGCGATCTAAGAATGTGGCCTGCTGCGACACTCCTGAATGCTGGAAATTCAGAGAATATCATGCACACGACTCCTTCTATTTGGTTGGACTCTTGCATGATACTTTTTGAGCCGTACCAAATCGACAGACCACACGGGAGAACCATATCGTGCGTACACTCTATAGTCTATAAGGTTGTCTGAGTGTTTGTATTCGCTATAGGGGACCATGAGAATAAGTGAACTTTCAAAATATTCCTGCTAAATTCTGTTGCCTTTATGATAAATCCAATGGCTCTTTAGCAGCCAGGTATAAGCCATGTAGCAGTGTTTCAGACCATTCATTGCTTCTATTTTACTTTCTATGTGCAGTGGCCACTAGAAAAGGGAAACAGAAGTGGGGCACACATGTCATTCCAGTCAGGGGGGGCTATAGATTTTGTAAGGGCTCATACACCTAGAAAGCCCTCTACACAGGACTAGTCCAGGCTCCATTGGAGTCTGTGTTCATGAGATATTTTCCCCTCCAAGCAAAACCATTATTTTTATTTATTATGCTTGGTTTATATAGCGCCCTCCTATTCCACAGCGGTTTACAAACATGATCATCGCTGTCCCCATTGGGACTCACATTATAAATTCCCTATCACTATGTCTTTGGTGAGTGGGAGGAAATCCACACAAACACAGAGAGGACATATTTGCAGAGGATTTCCGTGCTGCCCTTGGCTTATCTTTTTTTCAGATTTATTAAAGGCACAGTAGAAGTTCCAGACAAACCCCATTAACATGCTCTCAACTATGCTTTTTGTACAGTCATAGCATTGCGTATTTTTTTTTTTTTTCAACTTAAATTTATATTATCTGACAAAAAAACTGGAGAGGTCTTAGAGAATGCCAAAAAAGATGCATTACAATTTTGATGCAAATTTTATTACACAAAATCTGCATGCTATTCCCATTTAACATTTGTGCCACTGGTACCCAAAAACTTTGTAAATGATCAGCAGCAAAAAAAAATTTATATAGTATGAACATTTGTCTTTTACTAAGTTTCCCCTGGCCTATTATTTTTACTCTAAGCTCTGTCCACTCAAATTATTATTATTATTATTATTAATGCAATCTATGACATTGAAGCTGATGGTTTCCTGTCTTTTGGTGACTACCGTATTTTGACAAATTACTTTTTCAATCACTACCATGCCAAATAACTATTATGCAACATACACATTGTGAAAACCTAAAAAAGAGAAGCAAATCCTCCAAAAAATTCAGATACAAACCAGACAGGCCTAAATACATCTGCACTAATACAGGGTGCAGCGGACCCAAGTAAAATGGCAGCTGCACAGGTGCATAAATACCAAATGAAACAGCCAGCCTCCAATCAGGGATTGGCCATGTGGTACACCAGTGCAGAAGAAATAATCCGTATGTGGCAGTGTTCACACAGGGAATGCAGGGCTTCTGGTTCACAACCTCTTAGTAACACCATATAGGGGGCTGCCCAGTGCCAACTAGAATACATCCCGTGTGAGCAGAAGCCACAAGTTTGCAGAACCATTTGAGCCCAACTGCACCCTGAAAGAAACATAAAAAGTGCACAAAAAACAAATCAATATATGTAAGGTATTGGTTGATATTAAGGCCTTAATACGGAAGCTGGCAAACTGCGTCAAAGTTCCTTACACTTGCCAGTCCTACTCTGACATGAAAACCTCAAAAAGAGGAAAAAATCCTCCAAAAATTCAGATACAAACCAGACAGGCCTAAATGCATCTGCACTAATCCAGGGTGCAGCGGACCCAAGTAAAATGGCAGCTGCACAGGTGCATAAATACCAAATGAAACAGCCAGCCTACAATCAGGGATTGGCCATGTGGTACACCAGTGCAGAAGAAATAATCTGCATGTGGCAGTGTTCACAGAGGGCATGCAGGGCTTCTGGTTCACAACCTCTTAGTAACACCATATAGGGGGGCTGCCCAGTGCCAACTAGAATGCATCCCGTGTGAATAGAGGCCACAAGTTTGCAGAACCATTTGAGCCCAACTGCACCCTGGAAAAAATACAAAAAGTGCACAAAAAACATATCAATATATGTAAGGTATTGGTTGATATTAAGGCCTTAATTCGGAAGCTGACAAACTGCGTCAAAGTTCCTTACACGGCCAATCCCTGACTGTAGGCTGCCTGTTTCATTTGGTATTTATGCACCTGCCATTTTACTTGGGCCCGCTGCACCCTGTATTAGTGCAGATGCATTCTGGTTTGTATCTGAATATACACATTGTGTAGTAAGGCTGCAGAATATGTGTGTATCTGTCAACACACCGCTAAAAAAAAAACAATTTAAAGCCATGATATGGTATGATGTACCTTAATATTTCCTGATCTCATCTTTATCAAGGATTTAGATGAAGGAATTGAGGGTAAACTGATTAAATTTGCTGATGACACAAAGCGAAGAGGGATACCTAATACTAATTTTGAGAGAGAGAGGATTCAAAAAGATATACCGTATTTTACAGATTATAAGACACACTTTATTCCCCCCAAATTTGGGGGGAAAATGGGGGTGTGTCTTATAATGCGTATATACCTTACCGGTACCGTTGCTGCAGGCTGGGATGAGGGTGTATCCGGCGGTGCTGCCCAGGGCGCTGCCGAGACTCTGCCGACATTTTGTGAAAGGCCAGAGCTCCGGTAGTTCCATGGTTTTCTGTGCGGTCGACTCTGGGAAAATGGCCGCTGGAGGCGGCGCATGTGCAGATGGAGATGAGATTTCAGAGCTGAAACGTTGTAAAGTTCTGTAAAGCACAAAAAAAGTTTCAAAAATTATGCTGATGTAAATTAGACATGGGAAATGTTATTTATAAACTATTTTGCGTGATATGACTCCGTGATTTAAGGGCATAAAAATAAAAAGATTGAACATTTTTTCAAAATTGTAGCCAAGTTTCCAATTTTTCTCAAAAATGAATGTAAGTCATATCAAGAAAATGGTACCACTATCATGAAGTACATTATGTCACGAAATAACAGTCTCAGATTCAGTGGGATCCGGTGAAGCATTCCATAGTTATTACCACATAAAGTGACACTAGTCAGAATTGTAACATTTGCCCTGGTCATGAAGGTGAAAAACGGCTCGGGGTTAAAGTGCCTGCATAATATGAAAAAAAACATGGTAAAAGTTTAGTTGCTCTTTAAAATATTGGTAACTTGTGTGCAGGATAGGTCTGCAATATCCGATTATGGCCGTGTTGTGTCAGCCACCCAACTGACAAGCTGTTACTTCGCTGGCAACCAAATGTAATATGTGAATGGAGCCAAATACCATAATTCCATTTGCTTTGTAGTATTTGTTCTTGCATTCTTCACCTCCGCTCCCTGTAACGTCAAGAAACACTTCCATTAACATTTTTACTAATTTAATGTGTGTAATGTAGTGTGAATGTGTTACTATACTTACTCACCGCTGTTTTCTCTGGGATCCAGGGCGTTCTTCTCTTTTGAGTGATGTCACTGCGACTAGCCGGCTTACTCTATGCTTTATGCTTGAGCTAGAAGTCTCTTTTGCAGTGAAAGCCTATGGAGCCTCATTCTGATGTTCCACAGAATTACATTGTAAAAGTCACTTTGGGGTAGCCCAATGTAACCTGGGGATGTCACTCGGAAGAGGAGAACTGTGCTGGACACCAGAAAAGGCAGTAGGTGAGCATATTAACCCCTTATTAAGGGTACTTTTTACTAAGCGCTGCTTTTTAACAGCGCTGAGAAATAAGGTTATAGCACCTCCCAACATCGGAAAATCTCTGTGGTCTTGGCTCGGTAGTCGAGACCCCGGAGAACATGATTCGGGTTGTTTTTTTACCGTCCCCAGTCTTTTGAGCCCTGTTATTTACTTAAAAGTGTGATTTCCCATTCATTTCTCTCTCCTCTGATATGATCTAGCATACCAGAGGAGAGAGAAATGGGGTCCCCTGATCCTCCCTGGTACCTCCAATGTCCCTGAAACCTTCAGCTCTATCCCCCGGCCCTCGGTGTCTTAAAATGGCAGGCGCATGCGCAGTGCCAGATCTGTCGGCCGGCAAACAATAGGAGATTTTTCCTATAGGTTCATTTCGATCACTGTGATAGACCATATCACAGTGATCAAAATAAAAGAAATAGTAAATCAAACCCCCCTTTATTACCCTTTTCGTTCAGTAAAAGTAATAAAATAAAAAAATATATATTTTTTTCCATTCTTTGTGGCTAGGGTTAGTGTTGAGGGTCAGGAGCATTGCACACCAAATTTTGTGCTCCATTTTCTCCTTATACCCTTGTGAAAATAAAAATGTTTAGTTACAAAGTAAATTTTTTGTGAAAAAAGGAAAAATGTTCATTTTTTCCTTCCACATTGCTTTAGTTCTTGTGAAGCGCCTCATGGGTTAATGAAATTCTTGAATGTGGTTTTGCGCACCTTGTGGGGTGCAGTTTTTAGAATGGTGTCACTTTGGGGTATTTTCTGTCAAAATTGATAAACTAACTTTAAATGTAATGTGGTCCCTAAAAAATAGTTGAGCACACTCAGGAAAATAACTCACGTGTGGAGTCTTATGCCGTGTCCCTCACCCCGACGCGCGTTTCGTCCTCTTCAGGGGGCGTGTCATGTTTTTCCAGAGTGTGCTCAATTGCGGTCACTTGTTATTACATTCTTTGGTATATTTCTATGGTGCCTTTTATACTCTATAATATATGAGCTATGGCTTGGCCGGGTTTTGTGTAAATTAGAGAATTTGGTGCACAATTAGTCTTGATTAAGTATCTTGGTTGTGGGAATGGACTGGGCTTTATATTAGTACAGGTTTATCTCTGTTATTTCATTTCATGAAGTCCATACTGTGTATTAAAAAGGAGTCTATAGCCTTGATTGTGTCCCACAATGGAGGTTACCTTATTTTGTTTCATTTTCTGTATTTTTTTCATAATTTTTGTTTACATTTTGATTAATAAAATGATATTTTTAATATAATTGGTTGGAGTTGTGCTTTTACTGTTCATTTTCCATAATATTTATGGTGGAACAGACGGGTTGAAATTCCTAAAAGTAGACTGATATTTAAATCAAGCAAAGTACAAAAAAATACTAGTTTTAGTATTTTTAATTTATTGAGAAAAGTTATCCGACAACATATGTCAATGAGAAGCAAAAATTTGAACATTCGGGGTATGTGCACATTGAGTCGTTTTTTCGCTGAGTTTTTGGTGCAGAAACTTAGTTTTTACGGAGGATTTGGAGATCCTCCTTTCAGTTTCTGCATAAAGACTCTGTGCATATACAAGTCTACGGTTAGCTGGATTCATAACTGGCTCAGTGATCGTAGTCAAAGAGTGGTATATTGCTTGAATGTAACTTTTTTTGTGGGTTTTTGTAAATATTGCAGCCTATTCAATGGTACGTGGATTTTGTCATCTCCTGGGTTAATGTCCCAGCTTTGTTTTCTTGTATTAAATGCTTCTTATTTTGCCACAACAGACTGCAGGCCTCAAGGAGTAGGAAAAGAATGGACACAGATGTATCCAAATGTCTAATTTTGCCTAAAAGCAAGTGCCGGCAGATAAATGCCCATAAAGGGATTTCTTCCTTAAGCCCCGTGGATTTCCCTCTTTCCTCTTTTTTTTTTTTGGCAACTTTTTGTGCGAGTTAGAAATGAAAAGCATTCATCCAGTGCCCTAAAGAGCAGCCCTGCTGAATGGAATAACAGCGTAATATAGCATTGAAGGCAGAATTGAAAGTGATTATCTAGTTAACTCTTGACAGTTACCTCCAGATTGAAAAAGAAGTGGCAGGCTTGATTTGCAAATGAATTAGAGCTTTTTCATTTGGTGCCAGGATCATCTTTTTATATTCTGATATGACAGATGCTGTGTTCCACGCTTTTGTCCCTCCTTAGTCTAACACTAGCAAATAAAAAACAAAGGATAATGGTACTCATTTTATTTGCATCTTTTCTCCAGGAGTTTATGCTTTGTGTGGAAGTTTTTAATATTTGATATTTTTGAAAAAAAAAATGAAAGTAAATTGTTCTGAGTTCTTTTGTTTCTGCTAGAATGAGACTTTATTTGTTTAGATATATTGGTAATTGGGGAGTGATTGAGTTTTGGTTTTTATTCATTTCAGTGTCCAAGGAGGGTAAACTTTCTAGTTTTAACTTATATTTGAGCCATGGGAAGTGAAAAGATGGAATTGTACAGAGGGACACGTAGGTAGGAGATGTAAGTAAAAATGTTTTTTTATTTTTTTGTTCTCCGTAGCGATGTCTCACCATCTGTTTTTTATACTCTCATTTGTAGAACCAAACAAAGCGTTTCTGAAGATAGTGTTCCATACTGTATGTGTCAATCCGACTTAGCTGAGAACTCCATGTGCATATTTTGTAAGGGTGCATATGATCAGTAATGGCTCAGGATTTGACGCAGGTGAAATCTGCGCCAAATCTGCATCTGAGGTCACTGGCAAGTCACCTGCGTTTTTTATGCTTTTTTTAACATGCTTTTTGATGCGTTTCTCTGCATGCATTTTTGATGCGTTTTTTCATTGCATGCGTTTTTTGGTCACTTGAATTAAAGCTAATTGAAAGTTGGCTTCTGAGAAGGAAAAAAGTGATTTCCTGTTTGCAGATATATTTAGGTATGTCCACACGGTCAGTAAGCTCTGCGGGTTGGACAGTGCGTACATCCTCAATGTCCAAACTGCAGCGTCCAGCTGTTACAGCATAGTGGATGGGATTTCAAGAATTCCCATGCCCACTATGCGTGCACGGATGCCCACGGCTCTTCCGCAGAGACGGACCTACGACAGGTCTTTCCAGATCGCAGCAGGTCAATTTATGTAGCGGAGACGCTCAGTCTCCGCTGTGTAAATTACCCATACACTTTCATTAGATGCAGTAAAAACACATTATCTTCCTAGTCACATGTGTATTAAGTGCGGGAACGCAGCTTACTACGCATGTGTACTAATTTACATAATGGTGAATCTTACACAGAGAGTGGTCCCCTCCTTTTTAATAATAAAATAAATAAAAAATGGCGTGGGGTCCCCCTATATTTGTTAACCAGCCAGAGAAAAGCAGACTACTGGGACTGGTATTTCAGGCTGGTAAGGATCCAATATCCATGAACCTTACCAGCCTGAGAATACCAGGCTGCAGCAGTTACCTTGGATGGTTAGCAAAAATAGTAGAATCCCCTCCAAAAAAAATAGCGTGGGGTCCGCCTATTTTTGTTAACCAGCCAAGGAAAAAGCAGACAGCTGCGGCCTGGTATTCTCAGGCTGGCGAGGCCCATGGATTTTGGCCCTCATCAGCCTAAAGATAGCAGTCCGCAGCCGCCCCACAATTGGCACTTCCAAAGATGCGCCAATTGTGGCACTTTACCCGGCTCTTCCCACTTGCCCTGTTGCGGTGGCAAGTGGGGTAATATTTGTGGGGTTGATGTCACCTTTGTATTGTCAGGTGACATCGAGCCCACGGCTTAGTAATGGAGAGGCGTCTATAATTTATTTATTTTTATTTTACTTATTTGTATAGCGCCATTAATTCCACAGCGCTTTACAGACATTGACACTGTCTCCGATGGGGCTCACAATTGTAAGACACCTATCCATTACTAATCCTATAGTTACATGGTAAATAAACACACAGACACCCAGAAAAAAGTCCTTTATTTGAAATAATGACACAGACTCCTTTAATAGATCTTAATTAAACCATACTTACTACATTGCCTATTCCACAGACACCCTCGTCTCCTGGAAGAGAATTAAAATAAAAAAGCAACAATATCCTTATCTGTTCGCCGAGAAGATATGCATACTGTCCCACGACGAGTCCAGTGCTGCTACCTCTGGATGCTTTTGGCTGAACGATGGCATTATGCCACCATTCAGCCTGACATCCAGAACACAGCGGAGCTTGAGGATGATCACCCGAGATAACTCGGTCCCCGGCGGTCCCGTGCACTGCAGTTCTCATTGCATAAAATGTGTTGCACAAAATTGGCTTGCAACGCAAGCAACTTGCTTGCCACTAGTCAGACCTAACCCTTAACCAAACCATACTTAACCCTAACCCAAACCCTAAACCCTAACTAACCCTAACCCTGACCTTAACCCTGACCCTAACCCTAACCCTGACCCTAACCCTAACCCTGACCCTAACCCTGACCCTAACTCTTAACCAAACCATACTTAACCCTAACCCAAACCCTAAACCCTAACTAACCCTAACCCTGACCTTGACCCTGACCCTAACCCTAACCCTGACCCTAACCCTTAACCAAACCATACTTAACCCTAACCCAAACCCTAAACCCTAACTAACCTTAACCCTGACCTTAACCCTGACCCTAACCCTGACCCTAACCCTAACCCTGACCCTAACCCTGACCCTAACCCTTAACCAAACCATACTTAACCCTAACCCAAACCCTAAACCCTAACTAACCCTAACCCTGACCTTAACCCTGACCCTAACCCTAACCCTGACCCTAACCCTAACCCTGACCCTAACCCTGACCCTAACCCTTAACCAAACCATACTTAACCCTAACCCTGACCCTAACCCTTAACCAAACCATACTTAACCCTAACCCTGACCCTAACCCTAACCCAACCATACTTAACCCTAACCCTAACCCTGACCCTAACCCTTAACCAAACCATACTTAACCCTAACCCTGACCCTAACCCCAACCCTAAACCCCCTTAACTAACCCTAACTCTAACCCAAACCCCTAAATTCCATGGTTAACAAAAAAAAACGCATGTGCAAAAAAACGCATACATGAGCATGCCAGTGCGCACGTATGCGCATCCATAGGCTATAATGGCCATTTTTAGCGCAAAACGTGCGCATATGTGCGCATGCGCTTTTTTGCAGGGCCAAAAAATGCAACATGCTGCGTCTGGAAAATACAAACGCACACCCCAAAAAAACGCAGCGCATGAAAATCGCATACGTGCGCTTACCAGCGCGCAGGTATGCGCACCCATGTTAAATATAGGGGAAAAAACGCATGCGCACATATGCGTTTTTTTCCAGCGCAAAAAAACGCAAATGTGAAACCAGCCTAAGTGTTCATAGGCGTCAATAGGTTGGAGCATCGGATGGTCCTTTCTTTTACACTTTTACCACATTAAAGAATATATTACGGTTCCAGGTATATGGACCTTTTTATTTAGTGCTGATTTTTATGGTCTTTACAAAGTGGCGGTGCTCTCCGAGTTCTCTGGGACGTGTCTTTAGGCTATGTGCACACGTAGTTTTTTTTGGTGTGCGGATTTTGGAGAGAAACCCGCAGGTAAATCCGTAGGACTTGTCCTGCGGTTATCTGCGGTTTATCTGCGGTTTTACACCTCATAATGGATGAGGTGTAAAACTGCAGCGTTTCTGCACCAAACAATTGACATGCTGCGGATTGTAAACCGCAGCAAAACCGCGCGGAAAAATCCGCAGCATGTGCACTGCGTTTTTTAATTTCCATAGGAAATAAAGGTACTGTACAACGCAGCAGAATCCGCACCGTGTGCACATACCCTTAGGCAGCTTTGCATTTTTTATCCTGTTACCCCCTCGTAAAGTTCATAGCACCAAATAAAAAGGCTGATATATATGGCAAGAACAGATTACTTGGGGCAGAGGCAGGACTCAAATAAGTGCAAAACTAGGCTCCTTTCACCTGGTCCTTTTTTACATTTTATGGCTAAAAATCATTTTTGCTTTTGGGTTTTGTTAAAAGTATTCCACTCTTCGCCTCTTAAAGCTTTTCTGTTACAGTGTCTATTGCTGGGAGCAGATTGAGTTAATAAGTTTTTCTAGATTTACAGTTAAAGGGGTTTTCCAGGACCTGAATAGGTCATCAATAAGAGATCAGCGGGGATCAAACGCTCAACATCCAAATGGATCATTCCCTGTCTTTATCAGTATATTAACTCATTCTTCTATTCATTCTTAATATTCAGTTATCTTTTGTAGGGTAAGATAAAATGATTTAAAGCAATAATCTAGAACTGCATTTTTTTATTTTATTCCATCACCTTTAACATGTCAGAGTTTGATGATTCACTCATTATATGATATTTGGTGTACTTCAGAGAATAAAATTGCAAGAGTCCAAAAATCCTGTAAAGTACATTTTGGTTCTGTGTATTTAGATATGTAGCATTCTGATAAATCTTGAGGTTATAAGATTACATTTTTTATATTTTAATGATGCACTGGCAGTTTTTCTTTCAGCTCCATAACTCCTAGACTGGCATTGTAATTCATCAGCAACATTTTTTTTCCCCGCGATTCACGCAGTATTTATTATACTTTTTACATCATGATATTCTTGATTGACAGCTATGTTGGGACCTTCTTCTCCCTCTTTTACTACATCCCAGATGCGCTTTCGGATGCTAAGTCACACTGCCGTGCTGCACTCTTCCCACATTCTCCCACTCATCAGGGCGCGTTCACACATCCTTTTCCATTTTTTGTTTGTCAAAAGTGACCTCTTTTTTTTTTTTTTTTCCCCCATCCATTTTAAAAAGGTAAACGGGTAAGAACAGAAGAATGTATTTAATTCTTCATTCTTTTTTTTTTTTTCTGGATTCCCATCGTCTTAAATGTCTGTCTGATCTGAAAAAGTGGCCTAGAGTGGATCATGCAGTGAGTTTACGGAATGGAAACTTTGAGATAAGAAAAAGAGAAAAACTCCAGATATAGAATTAAACTCCAGCTCCCCGAATGTGTTCATGTTTGCTCTTCCGACCCTTGGCGATGCCTTTCCGGCAGCAGCTCGCATGTGGTCAGCGTGTGCCTTTCCTGGCAGCTTAGGTGCCTCCGCGTTGATGGCTCCTCTGTTCTTGCATCCTAATCTAGCTTCCTCCTTCCTGTTTTATTTACTTGAGCTTCTTGTCAGGCTTTCCCATCAGAAAGCGTAGCGTGACCAGCTCTCGACGTTATTTTGTCAATTCTGCTACATTTTAATGAGCGCTTTCTTTTGTTGGAGAGCAAGAGATTAACTAATTTGGTGACATTTGTGATCCTCGGTGTCAGTTGCAGCTTGGATCCCGGAGAGGGTGTGTGATGTGAAGAATGGCCACTTAGGTTGTTGTTGCCTACAGTCTCCTTACTAGCAGCGCAGGTCATTTCTTTTTGAAGTAGGAAACTTCTAGTATAATATGGCAGGGAATACATTTTATTTTCATTGTCACTAAATTTGTGTTCTATTTTGTGACTACTATTTAAAGGGGCTGTCCCATTACAAAGACGTTTTTCCTGTAAGTTCCGTTAATAATAAAATAAACTGCGCCTGTCTTACCCTGCTTGGGTCCAGCTGTGAGTGTCTGCTGCCGCTTCCGGGGTCTGTTGATATCACTGACGTTGTGTTGATAGTGCCGCAGACAGCCGATGTAGACGGCACACGCTTCTCACTACCACAGAGCTCACCGATTCACAGCCAGTCAGTGGGCATTGTGGTTTTGAGCAGCATATGCCATCTACATTGCCAGGGATGCTCAGCTCATATGTCTGCGCTGCTGCAGGCAACACAGCTACGGATACTCATCACAGGACCGGGACAGGCTAAGTAATGCATAGGTTTTTTTTAATACTGAGGGAACTTAAAGGAAATGTTTTTTTTTTTCTGAAAGTGGACATCTTTGTATTATTTTATATTTCACAGTTATACATAATGTTAAAGAGGTTGTATGGTGCAGGTAAATTGTCAAAACTGGACACTTTTTTTTCCCTGTTAGAATGGAGCAGCAGTGCACATGGCCGACCACTGCTCCATTCATTTTTTTATGTGGCTTTCAGTGCTCAGTAGTCCCATAGGAAATGATTGGACTGGCTGTACAGTTCTGCTTCATTCTAATAGGTCTTGGTTAAAGGTTCCTCGTTCTGCCGATTACTGCAGGTTCCATGGTTCAGACCACCAGAAACCTATAAATTATCACCTCTCTCCACTGGAGTACCCCTTTAAGACCTTACATTTAATACATTGAAACATGCTTCCAACCATTAAATGGGTTTTTACACTTTCAGTATTCTCCGCTGTGTTGGCTATTACTCTGTGTTAGCTTGTTGCTGATTATCAGCCCATTGGTTAATATCCCACTTACAATACTCCCATTAATATGATCCAAGCCCTGACCCTTAACACTACACTTTATTGGTAAAACTTCACTTAAAGGAGTTTTGTGGGACTTTTATATTGATGGCTTATTTTTAGCATAGGTCATGAATCAGCTGTTCACGATGCTGGCTGCAGTTGAAAGTCCTTAGTTGCTGAGCTGTACATCTCCGTCAACAGTGTAATGCCCACGGCCAGTCACTGCACATTTACCCCTAATCAATCCTATAAGGTACGGATAGGCAGTATCCGGCCACATCCACTATACAGTTGACAGCTGTTCCGTGCATCTCTGCAACTGAACACTTTTGGCAGCATTGGTATTGGCTGATTGTCAGGAGTGCTGGCCATCAATATAAAAGCTCCATACAGCCCCCTTAGCCTCTTCATGACCTATGACGTATACAGTGCTGTGCAAATTAATTGGGACAAAGCATTTTTTTTAAGTAAAATCGTAAGTTGGTTACCAGTCAGTGATTCAAACCAGTTTTAACTGCTTCGAACAGGTGTGAGTGCCTGTTCTAAGCAGTTAAAACTGGTTTGAATCACTGACTGGTAACCAACTTACGATTTTACTTAAAAAAAATGCTTTGTCCCAATTAATTTGCACAGCACTGTATACGTCATATGTTGTGTCCCGGCATGTGATGTGGGATCTGGCGCGGAGTCTGCATCTTTTCCGGCACGTGACAGGGGGGGGGGGCCTAATGAAGGTGTTCCAAAACTCCCATTGAGGCGGGCAAACACTCCTCCCCTGAGTCCCACCAGGAGCTGTGCACTCAGCATGACCGCGATAAAGTAATCGCCATGGATTCCCTGTGCACTATTGCTTAGCATTTAGTCTTTAGTTTACTAGCAGTATTTTGGGTTGTCCTTGTATATATAAATTGGGCAGTTGGAGTGTGTCTGTATAAATCAGTTATTTATAATATTTAATGAAATTCCTATTCGATGTATTTTTCATATTGCTTATGGATTGGGACTATATATGGGAGTAATGTGTGCCCTTTAATCATAACAGCATTTGAGCAAAATTAGCATGTAATTAAAAAAAAAAAAAAATAAAAAAAAAAAATATATATATATATATATATATATATATATATATCTCCTTTTTTTCCAGTATGTGCGTCAATTTTAACTTGAATAATAAAATTTTGCAAGTTTTATCTTTAATTGGACTAGTACATCATTGTTTCTGTTTGGTCACTGGTGTTATCTTCTGCTGTAAACATGTTAAATGCCGCAGTCAATCTCTGGTATCTGCATTTAACACGACTGCACCCGAAAGCGTCACTAGCCCATCAACTCCCATGTCACATGATTGCGGGGCGCAGATGGGTTGTCATAACTGCCATAGTTCTGCAAAAGACCCCCGTGCTTGTCATTGCTAATCTGCTATGAATGCCATGGCTGGTGTTGATAGAAGATGATAGTTTTTGTTACAGCCCTGCTATGTGTAGCACAAGCGATCAGACGATCGCAGCTTCAAGTCTAGAAATAAACAAAAATGTTTTTAAAAATATAAAAAATAAGTTCAAATCTCCCCCATTCAAAAATTAAAATAATAGTAAAAAAAATACACATTTGGTATCGCTGCGTTGAGAAACGTCCAGGCTCAGTTTCCTTCCCCTGGGTCCGCTTCCCTCTGCTTTGCTCCAATTGGAGTTTTGCATGTTGTCTAGAGTGAATCCATGAAATTATCTAAATGGGCCCTAAATAGGTCTAGTGAGGTACTCACCTGTTTCTTGGTATATAAGACTCTAGTCCTATGTTTGGTGTGCTCCACCATTTTTGTTTTTACTTGCTTCTTTCCCTGCTGGGTTCCCTCTCTTCCGGCCTGCTCCTGTTGAGAGTTCCTAGTCTTTGCTCCCCACCTGTCTTCCTGCTTCATCAACGCCTGGGGTCTATGTGCCCACCTGGGCCTGAGGCTGAGGATCCACCTCACCTGGTGAGCATTATATCTACTATACCGTGGCATTGTCGTACGCTTAAAGAAAAAGTGTTTTATTATCATGGAGATACTGGTAGTTGAAAACAAATTGGGGTCCTCTCTCCCCCTGTGTCAGTTATGACTTGTATTGCTTAAGATTACTGTACTTGTTTTTATTATGTATACCCCTCTTCACGTGTAAAGGGTCATGGAATAAATGGTGATATAATAATAATAATAATAATAATAATAATAATAATAATAATGTCAGAGGCCCGTATCACTTTTGGGAGAGTCCAGATGATTACGTCATCTTCTCCAATTTGTAGGTCCCATCTATAAGAACGTAACTTCTCAGCACAGTGTTATCTGCTGGTCTCTGATCCATTGTTGGCACCATACTGCCCACCACCCATGAGATAACCTGGTTTGATACTTCAAGATTTTCCATGAAGTCTCCTTATATGTACAGTATTTTTATATACAGCCAGCTGAACCAATCTCCTTCCATATATTCTCTAACTCTGATTTTGAGATAAGTCACTATAATCAGTTCCTACTCCCCAAGTGATTTGCCCAATTGTATTCTACTGTTGTTCTTTAGCTTATTTCCAAATTCCTCTACTTTCCGTCTTTTTTGGATGCTTATTTATTAGCTTTTCCTATTTATTAATTTTCAGCTTCTCAATAAAACTTTGAATAAGCAAAATGATAGCCGATGGTATACATTGTTGCTTCATATTTTATTGGCGATGCATTGGAACAATCTCACAACCAAAAAGTAATACAAGTACCGTATATGTATTATGTATTTTTTTTTTTCATATTCTCCTAGTAAAACCCTTCAGTGTAAATCTATAAACCTAGCGCAAAAGCTTTTTATTTCACTCTAATAAGATCAGATTTGTCAGCATGTCATTGGAGGCATTCTTTCTTTCCGCCCTTTATTTCTCTAGCTCTTCTTTGACCGCAGCCTTTCTAGATGGTCAGCTTCATGTTACACCTCCATATTGCTATCTGTGCTGCCTCAACTACAAATCGGATGAACAATCCATGTCACTTTCTCAATATTATTACATTAAACCAAGTGGATTTTGATTGATAACCTAATATTCAACTAATGCAAAGCATCAATCATAGCCACTATATTAATTATTTAATATTGCAGTCTAATTCAAAAATCGATGTGCAGTATGAGCGGAAGGGAATCTCTTGGTTCCCTGAAGATTTAAAACAGAGGATGATTAAAAAAAAAAAAAAAAAGAGAGAGAGAGACCTGCAGTGCTCCTATGTGTTTTCTCGATACAAATCTTTATTCATTTGCCAATAATCTCTTCCCGTTCCGCACTTCAGGTCCATGTTATCAGTTCTGAGGCCTGTAATTGAATTAGGGCCGCTTTCAGCGGAGAGGCAAAGTTGTACAAATATTGATAAAGTCATGACGGGGAACAGCACAGCGCACAGATCACTAAATAACATCCAGACGCTGCATCAGGGAGTTATCAGCGAGTGATAGAAAAGCCTTCCCTCTCTCTAGTAAATTGGCTTCATTAAGAAGGTTGCACTTAAATGTCTCAATAAATGCTCAGGACTTCATCTCTGTCTAGATAATGGACGGCTCAATTCCTTTTTCTTGTTAATGGATTCTCATCAGCTTTTCAGCAGCCTTGTGCTTAAACCCTTGAAAATAATGACCTGTTGGCAAACATTCTTGACCTGAAAGTTTTTTCTCCCCTAAATCCTTTCACTTTTAACTCCAGCACCGACAATGCTGTCAAGATACAACTTTTTCCTAATTGACGGTATTCTTTATTAGGAATGGATCCTTTGTGCCGCAGCTGTACTCTATGTAAGAAGAATGTAAACAGTGGTTAGGATTTGGGAGTTCCATGAGAAGGAATAGCTCAAGGTATAATTTATCCTGACCTTCAACTTAACGTGACAGAAGCAGATGAGTTTACCACCTCATCAATATGCCAGTGTCGGATTAGAAATTAACAGAGGCAACTTTTTCTACCTTTTTTATTTTTCAACATTTTAACATAGAAAGTAACTTAAGATGCCCATACATTTTAGGATAAGTCATAACAAACGTTCCTTGTGTGAAGCTTAAAAGGTCTGGCAACTTTGGCCTCAGTTGATCAAGACTAGATTACTGGAGACAGATCCTACTGCCTCTTAATGAGTCCGCTGGTTCCGAAACATGGCCTACACCTCCGTGTGCACCTTACTTCAATTCTTACTCCAGTCGGGGCGTAAGACTCGTGTAAGAAATGCCATCACTTGTCTTGATTTGATGAATACGTCACGTCTCCCGTCTCATTTCGCACCACTGTACTTTGTTGGAGCTGGTACCCCAAAAGTTGAACAATTATATATAGCTCAGCCTTACTTTGCGCAAAAGGTTTGAGATTTTTCAAAACTTTAAAGCTTTTTATGATAGAATTCCAGAGTAAACGCTTTGGTGAATCAGAGCCATTGCCAGCATTTTAACAAATGTGTTAATAACACAATTTTGTGGCACTTAATAATAAGTATTACAGATTCTCCTCCTCCTTGACAAAATGGCTGCCGATGGAGAAGCATGGGGCAGAACCTGTCCATCAGTATGCTCTGATGTGAAAAATGTTTCTTGTTGGAAGAGCTGTTTCTCAGGACAAAGAAGCTGATTGACTGGCCTGGTTACGAGTGCAAACATTGGTAGCCATTTTGTGGACAGGAGAACTGTGCAGTCTGTAAGGAACGTTGTTGCACTGACCAGGATAGGTTGGAACCTGTAATTCTTACTAATATAGAAGTGCCAAATTCATGTCTCCAGTGCATCTGGTAAAATAAAGATAAACAATCTTTTTAACCAACTGATAATTCACCGATAGTTGGTTAAATGTATAGTCTTATTAAAAAAAAAAAAAAATCTTTCATCCCTGAAAAAAATCTTTTTTTTTTTCTTTTTTTTATTGTTCCTCCAGTTTGATCAATTTATAAGGCATAATTTGGATTAAACTTTGTCAACAATTAACTGCTTTAGTGCAGATACCACAGTTCATGGACTGTGCTTGAGTGAATGAAGAAGCCTCGATGGTATACAATTAAGGCTTTTATTCACGCCGATGTATTTTAGGGCCGGTTTAGTATCTTTAAAAAAAAAAAAAAAAAAAAAATTGATTTATGGTCCATTTTTGTGCTCAAATACAGCAGTAATGTCACCAGGATGGGGGCCCTTATAGAGTAGTAGTAAATTACGCCTTTTCTGCTCCCATACATTAACAGCATCCACCGTTTTATCCTTCACTACATTTGGAACATCCCTAATTGGGACCTGATGAATTAATAATGTACGTGGGACGGTAATGTTGCAAAATCCCTGACTTTATGCAAGTGTATCTATAGGACTTGATGCAATTTTGAAGGCAAAGGGCGGTCACACCAAATATTAATTGGTTTTCAAAATTCTCTCTGGATCATTCACCTTTTGTTTGATTTGTTTACACTTCTATTGTTAAAACTTTCTTGCTTTGCAAAATTTTTCTCTAGTCACCTTCCACGACAGCATAGGAGGTTGTCTTCATGCCCTAATGGTGGGCAGGAAGCACAAGCACAAAGAGGTTAAAAGACCCTCCCACCCTCTATTCGCCAGTGTCTTTCCTGTCCCTCATGGGGCCCGGAGAGGTTATGGGGTATGCTGCGTGGCCGGCGACTGCAGTGGTACCTTATAATCAAATAGCCGGGCAGTGGCGGTTGGGGCTTCCCTCCTCCGCAAAAGGCTGCTCCCGTCTCCCCGCTGGCGGTGGATTCCGGGAACTTCCTGGCCCTCCTGCGCCTCCTCCTGGGGTAAAGCGGCCGGTGACCCCCGTGCCGGAGGCCTCCAGTGAGCCCTTCGGTCTTCCTCCTCCTGCGCGTGCTGTTCGGCGACCCGGAATTGACATGAGCGGGGCGCGCATGTCACTTCCAGGCCGTGCAGTCTACCATGAAATGCACAAACTTCCGGTTTCGGCCCTCGTCGGCCTCTGCATCACTGAATGGCTTGCAGAGCACACTGAAGCTAGTGGAGGCCTGCTCAGGACCCAGGGAGGAGGAGGGGGATAACTGATGGCACTGAGGGAGGGTTTATTGCCTATATAAACCCTCCAGGAGACACCTTCAGGTAAGGCTATCCGTCCCAATGGAAGGTGTTTCTGCATCCGGCCCTGCATCTGCAGAGTTCAGCGCTACCCCTGCCCCAGTAAGTGTATAGGAAATGAGGGGGGTCCTAGTATGGGGCTGTGAAGAGAGTCCCCTTGGTGTCACTTCTCCCCCTCTTTTTCTCTCTCCTTGTTTTTAGGGAGACAAGTCTTCCCACAAAAGCCAGGCCAAAAAAGTATTTAATTGTGCCATCTGATTCGGAAAGCTCCCGTTCAGATGGGAGAAGAAATTGTGCCTTGAGTGTACTGATATGGTGGTTAGTGCTGAGCACCCCTCACTACTAGAGGAGATACGGCACCTTGTGAAACAGGAGGTTCAATCCTCCCTTGCCATCCTGACACCCCCACTTCCTACTCATCCGGGTCCATCTGCCCCCAAGAAAAGGAAGATGTATTTTGAGCCGTCTGACTCAAATTCTGAGGACTCCTGCAGTTCGGCCTCTGGGAGATGGGAGGAATCTTCATCTCGTAGATCTACAGAGGCTAGGAAATATTTTTTCTCCATGGAATTCATGGAGGACTTGATTAGCTCAGTACGGAATACTATGGGCTTCGAGGAGGAGCAAACCCCAAAAACAATCCAGGATGAAATGTTTGGTGGTCTGAAGGCGGAAAGGCAGATAGGATTCACTGTCCATGAGAACATTATTTCCCAGGAGTGGGAATCTTGGGGGGGAAAAAGGCCTAAGCACCCCTTCTGAACTGAAACATAGATTTCCCCTGGAAGGAGAGTCAGTTAATTGGGAGATCCCTAAGGTGGACATACAGGTGGCTAGAGTAGCCAATAGGACTCCTCTCAGCTAAAAGACCCCATGGATAGAAAGGTGGAGAGCCTCTTGAAAAAGTCTTAGGAAACCTCCACTTCTTCCCTCAAAACTAATATCGCCTCTACATGTGTTGCCAGATCCCTTTGTCGGTGGATGGATCAGCTGGAGAGCCATATATCCCAGGGGACCTGAAGGGGGCAGCTATTAGACTCCCTTCAGTTACTGAAAAATTCAACGGAGTTCCTAGCTGGCGCCTCAGCCAAGTCATTCTGCATAGCTGCCAGAGCTATGGCCCAGTCCAACTCTGCTAGAAGGGCTATGTGGCTTAAAATGTGGAGCGGGGACGTCACATCCAAAATTAAGCTCTGCTCCATCCCGTTCAAAGGTGAATATGTCTTTGGGCCTGCCCTAGATGAAATACTAGAAAAGGCCACAGATAAAAAGAAGTCTCTACCTGAACAGAAGCCGGCGAAAAGCGTTTTTTCGTCCCTCCCTGCCTCAGACCTCTCAAATTAGAGGAAAGGCAAAGACGGGAAGGTGGAGTTACTCGAAGGGGAAGGGCAAGAACATCCTTGTCCCCCAAACACAGCAGCAGGACAAACAATGATTCGGACACTGTGGGGGGAGGCTCTCAAGGTTTCTTCATCAGTGGACGTAGATTTCCAAGAGCTAGTGGGTCCTCAGCATCATCAGCGGGGCCTGCTAATAGAATTAGAGTCCTTCCCCCCCTCAGGGTTTGAGTCACCTCTCTTCCATCACCAGGTGCTCAGGACCTCTTAATATCAGGTCTTCAGGGTCTACTATGTGCAAATGTAATCTCCCCAGTACCAAGTCAGGAGTGGGGGAGGGGTCACTACTCCAGACTCTTTATAGTAAAGAAACCTTCTGGGGATGCACGTATAATCATAAACTTGAAAGGCCTCAACCTGCATGTCACATATCGAAAGTTCAAGATGGAGTCAGTAAAAACAGCAATTCCACTAATAGGTCCCCATTTTGTGATGGCAACAATAGATCTAAAAGATGCCTACTTCCATATTCCCATTCACCCTCACCACAGAAAATTTCTAAGATTTGCGGTTCTACAAAATCAACAGGTGAAGCACTATCAATACAATATGCTCCCTTTCGGCATCTCCTCAGCACCCAGGATGTTCTCAAAAATCGTGGCAGAGACGGTGACCTACATTCGGACACAGGACATTTGTATAGTACCATATTTTGACGACCTATTAGTCATAGCCCCATCCACTCAGATCCTCAAGGATCATGTACGGAGAGTGCAAGACATCCTTCAGTCCCTAGGGTGGATCGCGAATTTAAAAAAAAGTCGGATCTCTAGCCCTCCACAGTAAGAAAATTTCTAGGTGTGATCCTAGATTCCGAGAGAGAGATGTCTTTCCTCTCGGAGGATCATCGGCTCAACCTAAGGACAAAAGTTTCGGAGTTCAAGAAGCTGAGGTCTCCCACCCTCCGAGCAACGATGTCTGTCTTGGGTTCCATGATGGCCTGCATTCAGTCGGTGCCCTGGGCCCAGGCACACAGCAGAACTCTACAAGCCCAGATTTCGAAAAACTGGAATGGGATCCCCAACTCCTTAAACAAGAGTTCAGACCCCGGGCAGAGTAAAGGCATCTATGGCATGGTGGTTAAACCCCAGGAATCTACACCCCTAATTACAGTAACCACATACTCCAATCAGAGAGGGTGGGGGGGTATAGTGCTGCATACCCCTTTTCAGGGTGTCTGGAGCCCAAGAATGGCTTCCAGATCATCCAATGTCAGAGAACTAAAGGCGGTAGAGGAAACCTTTCTGGCAGCAAGCACAATGATTACGGGTCATCATGTCAGAGTATATTCGGACAATATTACCACAGTGGCTCACCTCAAACATCAGGGGAGCACAAGGTTCGACAATCTAAGGAGTATATCAAGCCGAATATTTTGCTGGGCCAAGAAACATCTTCTATCTCTGACAGCTATTCATCTGAAGGGATCCTCCAATCTGAAGGCAGATTTTCTGAGTCGGCAGGATATGTGCCCGGGGGAATAGAGTCTGAATCGGAAGGTTTTTGCTATGCTAGTATCCAGATGGGGTCTACCAGACATCGACCCATTTGTCTCGGCTCAGAATGCACAGCTCAGAAATTACTTATCCCTAAATCCCAGGGACAGTTCCAGAGGGGTAGACGCATTTGCACAGCAATGGAACTTTCAACTAGCATATGCGTTCCCTCCAATCCCAATGTTAGCCAAAAGCCTTAAAAAATTCAGGGAGGATCGAGTTCCGATCATCCTGGTGGCACCAATGTGGACAAAAAGAAGCTGGTACAGTCTGGTAATCAATCTCCGGGTGGATGGTCCTATCTATCTATCTATCTATCTATCTATCTATCTATCTATCTATCTATCTATCTCAGGGACCTATACATCACCCAGATCATGGAAGACTGAAGATAGTTGCCTGGCTTCTGAAACCCTGGTACTACACGCAAAGGGGCTGTCGGACAGAGTAATTACCACCCTACAGATGTCCAGGAAACCAGTCACCAACGCAATATATAATAAAGTGTAGAAGGAATTCTCTTCCTGGAGCATGCCTAACCCACCAGACCCCTTTCACCCCAATATATCTCAAATTTTGGAGTTTTTACAGAGAGGACTAGAGCTAGGCCTGAAGCCTAGTACCTTAAAGGTTCAGCACTCGGCCCTTAGTTCCGTCTTTGACTGCGACTCATTCATGGTATCAGCCCTCAGGAAATGTCCTAGGAGACAGCCTACCATTCCCCCATGGGACTTAAGTATTGTCCTTAGGGCCTAACGCAACCTCCATTCGAGCCTCTGTCTTCATGTACTACTCAGCTTCTTTCCTTTAAAGCAGCCTTTTTAGTACCCATTACCACAGCAAGACGTGTGGGGGAACTACAGGCTCTATCCATAAGAGAGCCCTACGTTACAATCAGAGATGACTTCCTAGTACTGCGACTTGATCCAACCTTCCTACCCAAGGTTGTTTCGGATTTCCACCGCTGTGTTCCTTAGTTAATTCTGGGGAACTTAAAGATAACCGGTGCTATGGGATTCGTTATAAGTCACTGGCGAATAGAGGGTGGGAGGGTCTTTTATTCTCTTTGTGCTTCCTGTCCCCCATTAGGGCATGGAGACAGCCTCCTATGCTGTCTTGGAAGGTTCCTAGGAAACAAATTACTGGTAAGACTAATTCTATTTTTGGCAGGTGTGGAAAAAAATTCTGCAAAGTATATACTGTGGGTAGACTTATATACTACTGCAGTGACCACCATGGATATTTGAGGTCTAAAACTCTGGTCTCAGCGGAATGGGCAGTGGGAGGGAAACAGATAGTCACCAGGCACATGACAAATGTGTAGTCAATTTTCAGTGGCAGGGTGGAGTGATTAGTTGCTTCAGTTATGTGTGATTCAAACATAAGATTTAGAAACCTAAACTACATTATTACTACTGTTATCAACACTCTGTAGACAAAAGGAGTCCGGTATATGTAGGAATTTACTTGGAGGTCAATATTGGAATGTTCTTGTGGCTGGAGTGAACCTCCAGGGAACTATTAATGGAAGGACATTGATATATATGCAACTCATATGTTCCTTAAGGTGGTGATAAAATAAGTCAGTCAAAATTACTGCTTTTGGGCATGTCGGTTAATCATGTTTTAAAAAACAACACATCACAAATTCATAATAGCAGACAACTGGTTTCCATGTTGTGGTGTTATCTTGGAATTTTCTCAACCATTGTCATATATGGCATTTCTTTACAAGAGAAATACACTAACGTAGCTACTATTCACTGTCCTGTTGGATGTGACATCAGAGGAAGGCAAATGTGGAGTCCAGTTGTTGGTTAAGTATTATATATTCTCCATGTTTATTAGAATAGGATAGATGAAAAATGTAATTCAATTGTTCACCCAGTTAGGTATATAAAAAGTATGATAAATAATGCCTTAAAAACATTATATGGGTAGTGTTTGCTAATAAGTGCAAGCACTTTTATATTTCCCCTTGTTCTTCTGATATTGTAGTTTTTCTATGTTATTGTTTACAGCTTGTTCCCTGGATTACTGGCTACCAAAGATGGGACCAAATATGTGCAGTGCTTACAAGCTGTTCTTTAGGGTGAGTGCACACAGTGCGGATTCAGCTGTGGATTTTTCCGCGCGGATTTGCAGATAAATCCGCAGGTAAAATGACCTGATGTTTACCTGCGGATTTGCCTGCTGATTCCCCCTGCGTTTTGACACCTGGACAATGGAACAGGGGTCAAACCGCAGCAGAATTCGCAGAAAGAATTGACCTGCTGAGGATTTAAAACCTCAGCGGTTTTTAAAAGCCATTGGATAACATTGTACTGTACTCTGCTTGCGGATCTGCAGAGGAAAATCCGCTGCGGATCCGCAGCAAAATCTGCACCGTGTGCACATACCCTTATTGAACTTGTCTGCACTTAAAAGAAGCTGACCATGATCGTTGGATTAGTTCCCAATACTGACCACCTTCAGTGTTACGGCTCTCTGTAATGCATCTTTCAGAAGTCAGTGTGTCAGATACGTGTGGTGAGAGTTTTCACTTGTACCAGAGGCACTTACACATGTAGGCCCATTCAATTGAATGGGTCTGTGCACATACTCGTGTGTTTCCACGGACCACGTGTCCGTGGGCAAAATACGCCGACATGTCCATTTTTTAACAGCAGCACAGACCGCAAAACGACCCGCACACGTGCATACGGATGATACACAGGAATGTCAACCCTGCGACACATACCGTTGCCTGAGAAGCAGGTACAGTTAGCGCTGTTTCCTGGCACCAGGTGCTGAAGACGACTGTCATCATTCTCCCCTGGTCTGCTGGCGATCAGTCCGAGCAGGGGAAAATGATGAGTTATATTCAACTGATAACAGCAAGAGCAGGCGGCAGCTGATGGGACTATTACTCCCATCTGCCTACACATGCTGCCGCTAATAACAGTGGGAGCAGGCGGATGATGGGGGTATTCATCACTCTTTTCCTGCGCTATAAATAAATAAAAATTATGGTTAGTAATGGATAGTTTTCTTATAGATGCCTCTCCATTACTAAGCCATGGGCTTGATGTCACCAGACAATACAAAGGTGACATCAACCCCACAAATGTGAACCCCACTTACCACCGCTACAGGGCAAGTGAGAAGGGCCGGGCAAAGCATTAGAATTGGGGCATCTAATAGATATGCCTTTTCTGGGCGGCTGCAGGCTGCTTTTTTTAATTTGGGGATGGGTCAATATCTATGGCCCCTTACCAGCCTGAGAATACCGGCCCCCAGCAGTCTGCTTTAGCAAGGCTGGTTGTCAAAAATGGGTGGGACCCCACTTCATTTTTTTTTTAATTATTTATTTAAATATTAGAAAAAAAAAAAACAGTGTGGGGACCCCTCTATTCTTGATAACCAGCCTTGCTGAAGCTGACAGCTAAGGATTGCAGCCCACAGCTGTGAGTTTTGCCTGGCTGGTTATCAAAAATACAGGGGAACTCACAATGGGTTTTTATTTATAGGGCCGGCGGAGGGTGATAAATAGAGTTGAGAGAATTTGATCGGGTCAGGGCTTATTCTGCAAGCTATAGTGCTTACCGAATAAGCTGTAGTGGGAACCCGGCTTCCTGGATCACTCCGGCTGATCAGCTATTCAGCTCTGCAGCTGTATGTGTCGCGGCTGTGTGACAGTCACGACACATGCATGGAGAGCCTGTTTGTTGGGACTGTCACCTAGCCGCGACACGCGCCAGTAAAGCAGGGGAGAATGATGAGAACCGTCTTTGGCACCCGGCGCCGGGGAACAGCGCTAACTATACCGCTGCTTCTCAGGTGCCAGTAAGTGTGGTACTGATGCAGCACACAGTTGTCACATGTGTGCCGCAAGTATTACACACGGACACTGATTTCTCCGGTATCGGAAGATACTTGTGAAACCGGCCTAAGGCTGCTGAGCCAAGGCTTTCTTACATATTCTTACATAGCAGCATTGGAGAGCTCACTGTTTATGAACACCGTTTTCTTTTCTTTGATGATGTGGACCTGGTTTTGCTTTTCTACGTGTTTTAATCTAATTATTTGTAACTTTAAAATGTCACAAAGTATTTTTTTTTGCAATAGTTCTCTAGTACCATACTGAAGTAAAATATCTGTTTATTTTACACTATTGAAGACTTAACATAATTTTAGAGGATTATTCAACTTCTAAAAAGGTAAAAAGACAAAAGAGGAGTATCTTTTGATTCATCAACAAAGACAACATTTTGACTAATTTAGCTAAAAAAAAAAACTGCAACGAAGGCCCAAGACTAAAAAGAAAAGTCACTAAAAAAGAACCCCCACATGACTAACTGAGGCCTAAGTGTACAGGCTAGATTGACCCCAAGGTAAATAAAAAAAACTCCAGATTTTCAAAGCCAGCTTACCCGTACACCCCGGTGTGTGAGATCCAATATCAATCCAGGAGAAAGTCTGCACGGAGACCAGAGCAGGAGCCAGCCACGAAAAAATTCAAATGAAAAAATGTAACTTTAAACTCCAGCGGTCAAAATCCAGGATGCAAAATTTTAAAAAGTTTTTCCTTGCATTAGCAAAGATTTTTATTATTAAAGTCCATCATAAAATAAATCCACACTTCTAGACAGTAGATAAATAGATTAGGGGAAGGGGGGGTTAGCCTCTCAGACTACGCGTTTCGGCGAATTAACCATGTAGAA
>NW_027361728.1:57707500-57832500 GCF_039654945.1 Dendrobates tinctorius | reverse complement strand
GGTTAGGGTTAGGGTTAGGGTTAGGGTTAGGGTTAGGGTTAGGGTCAGGGTTAGGGTTAAGTATGGTTTTGTTAAGGGTTAGGGTCAGGGTTAGGGTTAGGGTTAGGGTCAGGGTTAGGGTTAGGGTTAGGGTCAGGGTTAGGGTTAGGGTTAGGGTTAGTTAGGGTTTAGGGTTTGGGTTAGGGTTAAGTATGATTTGGTTAAGGGTTAGGGTCAGGGTTAGGGTTAGGGTTAGGGTCAGGGTTAGGGTTAGGGTTAGGGTTAGTTAGGGTTTAGGGTTTGGGTTAGGGTTAAGTATGATTTGGTTAAGGGTTAGGGTCAGGGTTAGGGTTAGGGTTAGGGTCAGGGTTAGGGTTAGTAAAGTCATGGTTTGGGTTAGTGTGAGGGGCCACCTAATGTTGGAAAAAAACGCAAACGCGGTAAAAACGCACTAAAAACGCATACAAACGCATAAAAACGCTGCGTTTTTTTCATGCATGCTCATAAAAATGCTTGAAAAAAACGCAGCAGTTGTATGCTTTTGTATGCGTTTTTTCAATGCGTTTTTTTGCGGGAAAAACGCGCTGCAAAAAAAAGCAAGTGTGAAACTAGCCTAAGGCTGTTTGCCCACGATGAGCTTTTGATCCTGTGTATTTTCGCTGTGTCAAAAACGTAGCACATTACAGGTCCAGCAAAGTGGATGGGATTTATAGAAATCTCCTGCCCACTGTGAGTCATTTTTACTCAGCGTAAACTGACCCTCGGTGCGTTTCTCAAATCCGCAACATATAAATTCCTATTGTGGGTACACTGAGTTTAATGTGCAGATTTTCACCATAGACTTGCATTAGATGCAGAAAATCCACAGGTAATAGCAACACATGTAATCTACACCTAACAATATCAATAAAGTTTTGTCAAAGCCAAACACCAGTAAGTATCCAAAATAAAGCAGCTTTATTTAAAACATGAGACAAAAAACGCAGCTTCAAAAATGCAATAAAAACACATGTAAAATAATGCGCTCAAAAAAGCAATGAAAATACGCATGTGACCTAATTAAAGTGATGCGTGCAGAAAATCTGCAACATCAAAAACTCACCAAAAAGTCATCGTGTGAACATATCCTTATGTATCTCATTCACGTGGGGTTGAAATTTTCCATATGGAAATTAACCTGTGATGTGATTTTTTCTTTATTTCATAGCTCACAGCTGTGAAATAAAAAAATCTTTAGTTTTTTGCCACAGATTTCACCCTTTTGTAATGCACCGGATAATATCAGTGACAAATCTATGGCAAAGACGTGTAGGTCAAAATTATCTGGAGGCGTTACAACAATCATATCCAATGCAAATGTATACAGGTATGCAAGCTGTGTAAGGCCTCATTCAGACATCAGCGCTTTTCACGTGTACAAACACCAGTGTCGGTATCGGTGTTTTCAGTGTTTGTCATTTATTTATTTATCCATCTATGACAAAGCATCTCCTATCCTTGGCAGTATTGAACATGGACAGCACACAGATGATACGTGTTCTTCACGGACCCATAGATTTGTTTTGGCCCTTGTCATCTGTGCCTCAGTGTTTTTTTTGCGAGAACACATGGTCACTGAAAAACATGGATATGTGAATAGCAGCCTAGGTTATAATGGATACGTGAGGTATCAGTGAAAAACACGGACGGAACATGCATGTCTGAATGTGACCTAAGGCTTAAACTCAAACCATGCTTTGATGGCAATACCCTTTCCAACCGGCAAGTCTCCTGACCTGAGTTACCTGCTTCACAAGCACCACATATTGGAAATAATAATGTTAGCAATAATAATCTTAGCTAGTGGAAAAATATTACGCAGCAATTGATGTATTTCGGACATGTATTTTATGTCCTTACGCTGGCACATGTGAACATTTTGACATTATCCAGCATCACAACATCTTTTTTTCCCCACTTGAACCCTCTCATAACAGTTAGAAGCACAACTAATCAGTTTATGTGTGTACTCCAACATAGCTAGCTTCATAAATTTAGCTGCAATTGAGCTCTAATCAATACTTCATGTTCAATGGTGCAAAACTGAAATTAGTATAGATTTTCTGACGGCTGCACGTTTAAATTATTCAAACATTTACTGCCCGTTATTGTAGTTTTCTTATTACAGTCTCAATAAATAATGTCTGTTCATGTATAAATGAATGATGTCATCTCAAGGAATGTCAGAAGTTATTTGCTGATCAGATGCTCTCTGCCTTGAGGTTACTGAGCTTTCACGAAGCGCGAGACATGATGCTATGCGCCATAGGTAGTCAAAACCAGCAATAAACTAGAAAACGCTATGTATAATATCAAACTAAAAGTACCAACAATTATGATTTTTATTGTTAGCATTTTGTCATATTTACAGTGGGTACGGAAAGTATTCAGATCCCTTTAAATTTTTCACTCTTTGTTTCATTGCAGCCATTCGGACAAAATTCAAAAAAGTTCATTTTTTTCTCATTAATGTACACTCTGCACCCCATCTTGACTGGAAAAAACAGAAATGTAGAAATTTTTGCAAATTTATTAAAAAAGAGAAACTGAAATTTCACATGGTCATAAGTATTCAGACCCATTGCTCAGTATTCAGTAGAAGCACCCTTTTGAGCTAGTACAGTCATGTGTCTTTTTGGGAATGATGAAACAAGTTTTTCACATTTGGATTTGGGGATCCTCTGCCATTCATCCTTGCAGATCCTCTCCAGTTCTATCATGTTGGATGGTGAACAATGGTGGACAGCCATTTTCAGGTCTCTCCAGAGATGCTCAATTGGATTTAGGTCAGGGCTCTTTCAAGGCAAATCAAGAATGGTCATGGAGTTGTTCTGAAGCCACTCCTTTGTTATTTTAGTTGTGTGCTTAGGGTCATTGTCTTGTTGGAAGGAGAACCTTCGGCTAAGTCTGAGGTCCAGAGCACTCTGGAAGAGGTTTCAGGATCTCTCTATACTTGGTTGCATTCATGTTTCCTTCAATTACAACCAGTCGTCCTGTCCCTGCAGCTGAAAAACACCCCCATAGCAAGATGCCGCCACCACCATGTTTCACTGTGGGGATTGTATTGGGCAGGTGATGAGCAGTGCCTGGTTGCTCCTTACATACCGCTTAGAAATTTTTGGTTATAATTCTATCTTTGTCTCATCAGATCAAAGAATCTTATTTCTCATAGTCTGGGAGTCCTTAATGTGTTTTTTAGCAAACTCTATGCAGGCTTTTATATATCTGGCACTGAGAAGAGGCTTCCATCGGGCCACTCTGCTATAAAGGCCCAACTGGTGGAGGGCTGCAGTGATAGTTGACATTGTGGAACTTTCTCCCATCTCCCTAATGCATCTGTGGAGCTCAGCCACAGCGACCTTGAGGTTCTTCTTTACCTCTCACACCAAGGCTCTTTTCCCACGATTGCTTAGTTTGCTGGACGGCCAGGTCTAAGAAGACTTCTGGTGGTCCCAAACTTCTTCCATTTAAGGATTATGGAAGCCACTGTGCTCTTAGGAACCTTGAGCACTGCAGAAATTCTTTTTTAACCTTAGCCAGATCTGTACCTTTCCACAATTCTGTCTCTGAGCTACTTGGCCAGTTCCTTTGACCTCATGATTCTCATTTGGTCTGACATGCACTGTGAGCTGTGAGATCTTATATAGACAGGTGTGTGCCTTTACAAATCAAGTCCTATCAGTTTACCGTAATTAAACACAGATGGACTCCAATGAAGGAGTAGAGCCAATGAAGGAGGATCACAAGGAAATGGACAGCATGTGACTTACATATGAATGACTGAGCAAAGTGTCTGAATACTTATGACCATGTAATATTTCAGTTTTTCTTTGTTAATAAATTTTCAAAAATCTCTACATTTCTGTTTTTTTCAGTCAAGATGGGGTGCAGAGTATACATTAATGAGAGAAAAATGATCTTTTTTGAATTTACCAAATGGCTGCAATGAAACAAAGAGTGAAAACTTAAAGGGTCTGAATACTTTCCATACCCACTGTACATAATTGTAATGTGACTGTGTAATAATGATGCACTTTTTTTTTTGGTTGCTGGTATCCTTAGACGGCTCTTGGTCTTGCCATGGGGGGAGAGGTTGGAGTGTGACTGATTGAGTGTGTGAACAGGTGTCTTTTATACAGGTAACAAGTTCAAACGGGTGCAATTAATACAGATAATGAATTCAGAGTAGGAGGGCTTCTTAAAGAAGAACTAACAGATCTGTGAGAGCCAGAATTCTTGCTGGTTGGTAGGTGATAAAATACTTATTGTAGTGCCGACATTGCTGCATGGTGCCCATCTTCTCCAGCAGGGGTGGCTCCCATCCAGCCCTCCCTCCTCCTTCCTTGTCAACTGCTGCCCGGGATACACTCACGCAAGTGCATCCATGGGCACTGTGCTTAGGGCACACGCGTGCTCCCCCTTCTAAAAGGGCTGTACACACCGTCCTAAAGTGTCCTCGGCCAATGGCTTAGAGACACTTATTATTTAAGGCGCCTCCACCTGCATGGAGGTGCCTGTGCAATGTGGTTAGTCTGTTCCCATACATGCTTGCTAGTTCTCAGATCCCAGTCTGCTAGTGTCTTTCCATCACTAACGTCCTTGCCAGTACTTGCCTTGTGAATATGTATGATAGCCAGAGCCACCTGCACCTGCCCCGCCAACCCCTGCCATGCCATTCTGTACATCATGTGGATCCGCTTGAACCTATCGTGCCAGTCTGTACATCAGCCGCATCTGCCAATACTTGCCGTGCCAGTCTGTATATCAGCCGGACCCGCTTGCACTTGTCATGCAAGTCTGTATATCTGCCAGACACACCTGCAGTGCTAGTCTGTATATCTGTCGGACCCACCTGAACCAGCCATTAGAGTTGAGCGAAACGGGTCGAAAAAATTCAAAAGTCGCCGACTTTTGGCAAAGTCGGGTTTCATGAAACGAAACCCGACCCTAGGATGAGGTCGGCCACGAGGTCGGCGACTTACGCGCCAAAGTCGCGTTTCAAAAGTTTGTTTTGCGCTCTTTTTCAGCCAATCAGGATCCACGGACACTGTGGGCAATGTGATGACCTAGGCACGGGTCACCACCATCTTTCAGAAGGGCATGCAAGTGATTGGCTTGCTTTGGTGGGCGTCACAGGGGGTATAAAAGGGCGTGCACGCCGACCGCCATCTTACTTCTGCCGATCTTAGTATAGGGAGAGGTTGCTGCTGATTCTGTAGGGAGAGCGTTAGGCAGGGAAGAAGACAAAAAAACTGCTTCTGCTGCTAGCGATTTGGCCTGCACAACACACATGTCACTGTGTGTGCAGTGCAAGGGGAGGCTATATAGTGGTGTATCAGTGGTGTTGGTTGTTGGGCTGCCTTTTAAGGCTTCCTGACACGCTGGCATTGCTGTTTACCCACTGCTCCGCAAACTGCTTTTTTAAAAGCAATCCAATCTCCCTTATCCTCTAGTCACTTTTGTCACAGCTGTGCCATCGAGCCTGTCACATAGCGCTCAGATATCAGTGGGCCTCACACAATCCACAAGTGTCCAGTGTCCAAAAGTGTGCGCAGAGATTCAAAATCTCCATTATCCTCTCGTCACTTTTGTCACAGGCAGCTGTGCCATCGAGCCTGTCACATAGCGCTCAGATATCAGTGGGCCTCACACAATCCACAAGTGTCCAGTGTCCAAAAGTGTGCGCAGAGATTCAAAATCTCCATTATCCTCTCGTCACTTTTGTCACAGGCAGCTGTGCCATCGAGCCTGTCACATAGCGCTCAGATATCAGTGGGCCTCACACAATCCACAAGTGTCCAGTGTCCAAAAGTGTGCGCAGAAATTCAAAATCTCCATTATCCTCTCGTCACTTTTGTCACAGGCAGCTGTGCCATCGAGCCTGTCACATAGCGCTCAGATATCAGTGGGCCTCACACAATCCACAAGTGTCCAGTGTCCAAAAGTGTGCGCAGAGATTCAAAATCTCCATTATCCTCTCGTCACTTTTGTCACAGGCAGCTGTGCCATCGAGCCTGTCACATAGCGCTCAGATATCAGTGGGCCTCACACAATCCACAAGTGTCCAGTGTCCAAAAGTGTGCGCAGAGATTCAAAATCTCCATTATCCTCTCGTCACTTTTGTCACAGGCAGCTGTGCCATCGAGCCTGTCACATAGCGCTCAGATATCAGTGGGCCTCACACAATCCACAAGTGTCCAGTGTCCAAAAGTGTGCGCAGAGATTCAAAATCTCCATTATCCTCTCGTCACTTTTGTCACAGGCAGCTGTGCCATCGAGCCTGTCAAATAGCGCTCAGATATCAGTGGGCCTCACACAATCCACAAGTGTCCAGTGTCCAAAAGTGTGCGCAGAGATTCAAAATCTCCATTATCCTCTCGTCACTTTTGTCACAGGCAGCTGTGCCATCGAGCCTGTCACATAGCGCTCAGATATCAGTGGGCCTCACACAATCCACAAGTGTCCAGTGTCCAAAAGTGTGCGCAGAGATTCAAAATCTCCATTATCCTCTCGTCACTTTTGTCACAGGCAGCTGTGCCATCGAGCCTGTCACATAGCGCTCAGATATCAGTGGGCCTCACACAATCCACAAGTGTCCAGTGTCCAAAAGTGTGCGCAGAGATTCAAAATCTTCATTATCCTCTCGTCACTTTTGTCACAGGCAGCTGTGCCATCGAGCCTGTCACATAGCGCTCAGATATCAGTGGGCCTCACACAATCCACAAGTGTCCAGTGTCCAAAAGTGTGTGCAGAGATTCAAAATCTCCATTATCCTCTCGTCACTTTTGTCACAGGCAGCTGTGCCATCGAGCCTGTCACATAGCGCTCAGATATCAGTGGGCCTCACACAATCCACAAGTGTCCAGTGTCCAAAAGTGTGCGCAGAGATTCAAAATCTCCATTATCCTCTCGTCACTTTTGTCACAGGCAGCTGTGCCATCGAGCCTGTCACATAGCGCTCAGATATCAGTGGGCCTCACACAATCCACAAGTGTCCAGTGTCCAAAAGTGTGCGCAGAGATTCAAAATCTCCATTATCCTCTCGTCACTTTTGTCACAGGCAGCTGTGCCATCGAGCCTGTCACATAGCGCTCAGATATCAGTGGGCCTCACACAATCCACAAGTGTCCAGTGTCCAAAAGTGTGCGCAGAGATTCAAAATCTCCATTATCCTATCGTCACTTTTGTCACAGGCAGCTGTGCCATCGAGCCTGTCACATAGCGCTCAGATATCAGTGGGCCTCACACAATCCACAAGTGTCCAGTGTCCAAAAGTGTGCGCAGAGATTCAAAATCTCCATTATCCTCTCGTCACTTTTGTCACAGGCAGCTGTGCCATCGAGCCTGTCACATAGCGCTCAGATATCAGTGGGCCTCACACAATCCACAAGTGTCCAGTGTCCAAAAGTGTGCGCAGAGATTCAAAATCTCCATTATCCTCTCGTCACTTTTGTCACAGGCAGCTGTGCCATCGAGCCTGTCACATAGCGCTCAGATATCAGTAGGCCTCACACAATCCACAAGTGTCCAGTGTCCAAAAGTGTGCGCAGAGATTCAAAATCTCCATTATCCTCTCGTCACTTTTGTCACAGGCAGCTGTGCCATCGAGCCTGTCGCATAGCGCTCAGATATCAGTGGGCCTCACACAATCCACAAGTGTCCAGTGTCCAAAAGTGTGCGCAGAGATTCAAAATCTTCATTATCCTCTCGTCACTTGTGTCACAGGCAGCTGTGCCATCGAGCCTGTCACATAGCGCTCAGATATCAGTGGGCCTCACACAATCCACAAGTGTCCAGTGTCCAAAAGTGTGCGCAGAGATTCAAAATCTCCATTATCCTCTCGTCACTTTTGTCACAGGCAGCTGTGCCATCGAGCCTGTCACATAGCGCTCAGATATCAGTGGGCCTCACACAATCCACAAGTGTCCAGTGTCCAAAAGTGTGCGCAGAGATTCAAAATCTCCATTATCCTCTCGTCACTTTTGTCACAGGCAGCTGTGCCATCGAGCCTGTCACATAGCGCTCAGATATCAGTGGGCCTCACACAATCCACAAGTGTCCAGTGTCCAAAAGTGTGCGCAGAGATTCAAAATCTCCATTATCCTCTCGTCACTTTTGTCACAGGCAGCTGTGCCATCGAGCCTGTCACATAGCGCTCAGATATCAGTGGGCCTCACACAATCCACAAGTGTCCAGTGTCCAAAAGTGTGCGCAGAGATTCAAAATCTCCATTATCCTCTCGTCACTTTTGTCACAGGCAGCTGTGCCATCGAGCCTGTCACATAGCGCTCAGATATCAGTGGGCCTCACACAATCCACAAGTGTCCAGTGTCCAAAAGTGTGCGCAGAGATTCAAAATCTCCATTATCCTCTCGTCACTTTTGTCACAGGCAGCTGTGCCATCGAGCCTGTCACATAGCGCTCAGATATCAGTGGGCCTCACACAATCCACAAGTGTCCAGTGTCCAAAAGTGTGCGCAGAGATTCAAAATCTCCATTATCCTCTCGTCACTTTTGTCACAGGCAGCTGTGCCATCGAGCCTGTCACATAGCGCTCAGATATCAGTGGGCCTCACACAATCCACAAGTGTCCAGTGTCCAAAAGTGTGCGCAGAGATTCAAAATCTCCATTATCCTCTCGTCACTTTTGTCACAGGCAGCTGTGCCATCGAGCCTGTCACATAGCGCTCAGATATCAGTGGGCCTCACACAATCCACAAGTGTCCAGTGTCCAAAAGTGTGCGCAGAGATTCAAAATCTCCATTATCCTCTCGTCACTTTTGTCACAGGCAGCTGTGCCATCGAGCCTGTCACATAGCGCTCAGATATCAGTGGGCCTCACACAATCCACAAGTGTCCAGTGTCCAAAAGTGTGCGCAGAGATTCAAAATCTCCATTATCCTCTCGTCACTTTTGTCACAGGCAGCTGTGCCATCGAGCCTGTCACATAGCGCTCAGATATCAGTGGGCCTCACACAATCCACAAGTGTCCAGTGTCCAAAAGTGTGCGCAGAGATTCAAAATCTCCCTTATCCTCTCGTCACTTTGGTCACAGCTGTGCCATCGAGCCTGTCACATAGCGCTCAGATATCAGTGGGCCTCACACAATCCAAAAGTGTCCACTGTCCACAAGTGTGTGCAGAAATTCTAAATCTCCCCTGTCCTATAGACACCTTGTACCTTGTTTTACATTACTATATAGTTTGTTGAATTTTGTCTACATTTCTACCAAAAATGAGGAAGGCTGGTGGAAGAGGCCGTGGAATTGGGCGGGGGTTGGCAGCTGGTAATGATGGTGTTGGTGGTGGATCTGATGGTAGTGGCAAGAGCAAAATAGGACCGAATGCAGGAGGTGCTGACCCTGCGTCATCGTCTGGCTACATAAGGCCTCGAACGCTTAGTTTTCTAGGAGTTGGCAAACCGCTTTTAAAGGCAGAGCATCAGGAAAAAGTTTTGTCTTACATTGCTGACTCAGCCTCCAGCTCTATCGCCTCCTCTTCTTCAGTTGTAAAAAGTAAAAGCACTGAGTCGTCATTGGAGGCTCATGTTCATGAACTACACCTTTCCTTGTGTCCTTCACCCCAACCAAGATTGAAGGATGACGCAGGCCATACTACTGATTACTCCATGGAGCTGTTTTCACATACCATGCCTGGATTATCAAGTGAAATGGTGAATTACCCAGGCCAAGATGAATCTGACATGGAGTGCACTGATGCACAGCCGCCGATGGATGATTCTGCTGGTACATTCACTCAGAGCACTACATTGTCCTCGCAGTGTACAGAGCCAGATTCTGACCCTGATGAGACTCAGGTGCCCCTTCCCGCACACTATACCACCATACATGGTGACACAGAGGAAGGTGCACATGACATAGAAGAGGAGGTGATGGATGACCCAGTTGTTGACCCAGATTGGCATCCATTGGGGGAAGAGGGTGCTGCTTCCAATAGCTCAGATGAGGAGCATCCACAGCAGACATCGACATCGCAACAGCTGTTATCTGGCAGGCCCGGAGCACTCCAAAGACAGGTTCCAAACATCAAAAGAGTTGCTGGACAGCTTGTCCAGAGGGTCAAAAGATCACAGCGTGCTAGGCCGCAAAATGTCTGCCAAAGTAGGAAGAGTGCAGTGTGGCACTTCTTTGAACAAAATCCTCATGATCAGGCCAAGGTTATCTGTAAGAAGTGCGCAAAGACCTTTAGCCGAGGGAAAAATCTGAAAAATTTGAATACCAGTTGCATGCTTAGACATTTAACCAGCATGCACTTGCAAGCGTGGACACAACACCAAACCTCAAGTGCCACATGTGCAACTGATCACAACGAAGGTAGTCAGCAACGCTACATTGTTTCCCCCACTGTAAGCCCACCGGTTAGCACAGCAGCAAATGTTGAGGTGTCGTTGCAAGACCACAGCAGTCAGGGAATCCCACTGTTATATCAACGAAAGACTGATTCTAGGCCATCAGAAAGAACACCAACTCCATCACCATCATCAACCCTCTCTCAGTCCGCCCTGTCCACCGCTACTTCCACCATATGCAGCTCTCAAGTCCAGCTCACCCTCCCAGACACTATGAGTAGGTCAAGAAAGTACTCAGTCTCTCATCCGCGTACACTGGGTTTGAACGCCCACATTGCCAAACTAATCTCGTTTGAGATGATGCCCTTTCGGTTGGTGGAAAGCACAGCTTTCCGCGAACTCATGGCCTATGCAGTACCACGCTATGACCTACCCAGTCGCCACTTCTTCTCTCGCAAAGCCATCCCAGCCCTCCACCATCATGTGAAAGACTGCATTGTCCATGCACTCAAGCAGTCAGTGAGCGGAAAGGTGCACCTCACAACTGATGCATGGTCCAGTCGGCATGGCCAGGGCCGTTACGTGTCCATCACTGCGCACTGGGTTAATGTGGTGGATGCAGGGTCCACAGGGGACAGCGGTGGTGGGACAGTGCTGCCTAGCCCACGGTATAGGAAACAGTTGGCTGTAGGCGTTCGACCCTCCTCCTCCTCCTCCTCCAGAAGCGAAAGCTCGTCCACAGAGCGCAGTCGTACGAGCACTCCATCTGCAGCTGCCACTGTTGCACACGATGTGTCCCCCTACCGAGCAGCTAGTGGAAAGCATCAGCAGGCTGTGTTGCAGATGATGTGTTTGGGCGACAGACACACCGCCGAGGTGCTGGCCGAGTACTTGAAGCGACAAACTGAGTCATGGCTGGGCAGTGTACATCTTGAGGCAGGCAAGGTAGTTAGTGATAACGGCCGTAATTTTGTGGCAGCCATAGCCCTTTCAAAACTCAGCCACATACCTTGCTTGGCTCACACCTTGAACCTGGTGGTGCAGTGCTTCCTCAAAAATTATCCGGAGTTAACAGCCCTGCTCCAGAAGGTGCGAAGACTGTGCGCGCACATCCGCCGGTCGCCTGTACACTCCGTTCGTATGCAGAAGCTGCAGCGATTGCTCCACCTTCCCAACCACCGCCTCATTATCGACATTGCAACAAGGTGGAACTCCACCCTGCACATGGTGGAGCGGCTGTGCGAGCAGAGGCAGGCCATAATGCATTTGTGGGAGGATACACAGCCAGGCACTTTGAGAGCAGACATGGAGTTGACAGGCGTGCAGTGGTCGAAGCTGAAAGACCTTTGTAAAGTCCTTCAGTGTTTTGAGGAATGCACACGGCTGGTAAGCGCAGACGACACCATCCTAAGCATGAGCATCCCACTTATGCGTCTGCTCATGCAAACTTTGACGCACCTTAAGGAGCAGGCGTCTGCAGCCAATGTTGATGAGGAGGAAGTGGAGGAGGTAATCCTTGATGACATTCAGCCATTGTCTGCTCAGGGACCTCTCCTGGACGAGGTGGAGGAAGAAGAGGAGGAGGAGGAGGATGATGGGGATGATTACTTAGGGGAGGAGGATGCATCTCGTGGGGCAAGTGAAAATGTTGGCGTGGCAAGGTCTGGTACAGGGTTTGTGCGTGACTGGAGGGATGTGGATTTGCCAGAAAGTGCTCCTCCACCCAGCACTCGCAGTGCATCATTGACACCGGGAACATTGGCCCACATGTCAGATTATGCCTTGCGGATCCTAAAAAGGGACCCCCGCATTGCCAAAATGATGAACGATGACGACTACTGGTTGGCCAGCATCCTGGATCCACGCTATAAAGGCAAATTACAAAACATCATGCCACAGGAGAACCTTGACCTAATATTGGCTAATAAACAAGCAACTCTGGTAAATCGGTTGCTTGAGGCATTCCCAGCACACAGCAGCGGTGATGGTTCTCACACGAGCCGTACGGGCCGGGGGCAGCTTGGCAGAGGTGTTCGTGGTGCACACAGCAGAAGTGGCGTTGGAGACAGGGGTTTCATGACAATGTTGTGGACTGATTTTTCAAATACCGCTCACACAACTGGTAATACTGCATCGATGGAAAGTGACAGGAGACAGCAGTTGTCAACTATGGTTACAAACTACTTTTCCTCCCATATCGATGTTCTCCCACACAGGTCATTCCCCTTTGACTATTGGGCTGCTAAACTGGACACCTGGCCTGAATTGGCCCAATATGCCTTACAGGAGCTCGCTTGCCCAGCTGCAAGTGTGCTATCGGAAAGAGTCTTCAGTGCAGCTGGATCAATCCTGACAGAAAAAAGGACCCGTCTGTCAACCCAAAATGTGGATGATCTAACCTTCATTAAAATGAACCACGCATGGGTTTCCAAGGATTTTGTCCCACCTTCCCCTGATGACACATAGGGTGACAGAAAAATGGCTTGCTTTGGTCCACCTCTTCCTGGTACTTCACTTATTTCGCCTTTTGCATCAGCTGAATGTCCAACATCAACATATGCCACTTTCTAAAACTCCCTAAATGTGCTGCCTCCCCCCCATGGCCGGGGTCAACACCTAGCGCACGACACCGTGTGAGTGCCGTTGCCCTGGACAGGTGGGTAGGCCGACTCTTGGGTGCGGGCACTGGCACAGGGTCCCTCATAGTGCAATCAAGTGTCTCTGACGGTGGTGGTGCACACCCGCCGTCAGACACACCGCTGTACAATGAGGGGCCCAGTGCCAGTACCGACGCCCACGAGTGGGCCCCCCTTGCTTGGGCAGGGCCCCAGCATTTGCAATCTTTACCTCTCCCTGCTCCTCCGCTGTGTAATCTGGGCCGTCAAATCCATACTGGGCCTAACACCATCTGAGCCTGCCTCCTGAGACATATATTTTGAATGTGTACGCTATCCATACATGTTATCCAGGGATACGGTACCCTTTCTAACCTTTGTGCAATCACGTGCAATCCATACTGGGCCTAACACCGTCTGAGCCTGCCTCATGCTGTATAGACATATATTTTGAATGTGTACGCTATCCATACATGTTATCCAGGGATACGGTACCCTTTCTAACCTTTGTGCAATCACGTGCAATCCATACTGGGCCTAACACCATCTGAGCCTGCCTCATGCTGTATAGACATATATTTTGAATGTGTACGCTATCCATACATGTTATCCAGGGATACGGTACCCTTTCTAACCTTTGTGCAATCACGTGCAATCCATACTGGGCCTAACACCGTCTGAGCCTGCCTCCTGAGACATATATTTTGAATGTGTACGCTATCCATACATGTTATCCAGGGATACGGTACCCTTTCTAACCTTTGTGCAATCACGTGCAATCCATACTGGGCCTAACACCGTCTGAGCCTGCCTCATGCTGTATAGACATATATTTTGAATGTGTACGCTATCCATACATGTTATCCAGGGATACGGTACCCTTTCTAACCTTTGTGTAATCACGTGCAATCCATACTGGGCGTGAGAACGGCTGGCGAGCTGTTAAGCAAGCTACAGCACCTGTCCAGACAAGTACAGGGATTCCCTAGCGAGGAGACTTATTTGATTGTTTTCAATGTTGGGACAGCAATTTTTGGGGAGCACTATACTCTGGAGAATGATAGATGGGGCCCACCATACACTGGAACATTCCAAAGGTGGACATCAGACACTGGAGCAGCATTTACAGGGCCCATTATACACTAGAGCATTAGAAATGGGGCCCATTATGTTTGGAGCATTATTTGGGCCCATAAGACAGTGGAGCTTCATCCATGGGGACCAACATATACTGTAGCATTATGTGGAGCTCATCATATACTGTTTCAAACATTATATGGGACCAATGATTCTGTATGGAGAAATAGATGGGCCTCGTCATGAGATGTAAAAAGTGAGGTATTTTTCATTGTACTATACCGCTATTTATCTGCCGTATCGGAGCATGATGAGTTGTGGTATGTGTTAAAGGGGCGCTCTTTCGCCCAGGGCACATGAAAACCTGCAGCCAGCCCTCCCCCCCCACAACTTTAGCCAAATAACCCCCATTTTTCAGTGCGTAACTTGTATTATGAAGTTAATTAAGGTTGACAAGCTTAAGTAAGAAGAATTGATGCTTTTGGCATTCAAATGGGCACTGTAGGTGTGTTTCCTGTCCTCCTCTCACTGCCGACTTTTATTCCCCATTGACTTACATTGGGTTTCGTGTTTCGGGACGACCCCGACTTTTCCCTATAATCGGACGATCTTGCTCGACCCGACTTTTGGAAAAGTCGGGTTTCATGAAACGAAACGCGACCCTAAAAAACCAAAAGTCGCTCAACTCTACCAGCCATACCAGTCTATATATCAGCCGTATCTAACAGTAGTTGCCGTGCCAACTTGTGTATTAGCTGTAACAGTCCACTCTTGCCAGTGCCTACCTGAATTAGCTGTTTTCACCTCCTGGGCCATTCCAGCTACTTGTTCCTTGGGGGCCAGCTGCTGTACGTCCATGGTTTGTACTGGTGTTGCCCCTGGTGTTCATTGGGAGCCAAGCCTAACCCCGCCATTATTGTCTCTATTGAAAAGTCAGATGCTCATCTAGTCACACTGCTCCAGGCTCTCATCAGATCAATGCACAATGGTTCCACCACTTCTGTTACACTTATTTCATGCAATAAAATGCAAATCAATTATGTAAAAATCATACAATGTGATTTTCTGTATTTTGTTTTAAATTCTGCCTCTTACAGTTGAAGTGTGCCTACGATAAAAATTACAAACCTCTCCATTCTTTGTACATGGGAAAAGTTGCAAAACCAGCATTGTATCAAATACTTATATTCCCCACTGTATATACCAGGAAGGGGCCAAGGATGGAGGCCAAATCTAAAAAGAATGAACCTCGGATGGGGGCATATATGCCAGGATGGGGGTTATATATAAAAGGAAGGAAACCAGGATGTGAGGCATATATGGCAGGATGGGGGACATATAAAAAAGAAAGGAACCCAGGATGAGGTCATGTACATCAGGAAGGGGCCCAGAATGGGTGGGACATATACAGCTCTGGGGTTCAGATCTGGAGATTGGGCTGGCCGTGACAGAGATTTAATGTGGTGGTCCTTCATCCACACATTGATTGACCTAGGTGTATGGCATAACACATTGTCCTGCTGGAAAAACCAGTCCTCAGAGTTGGGGAACATTGCCTGAGCAGAAGGAATCAACTGTTTTTTCCAGAATAACTTTGTATGTGGCTTGATTCATATGTCCTTCGCAAAGATTACCCTGCCCAATTCCACCCTTGCTGAAGCATCCCCAGATCATCACCAATCCTCCACCAAATTTCACAGTGAGTGCAAGACACTGTGGCTTGTACGCCTCTCCGGGTCTCCATCTAACCATTAGATGACCAGGTGTTGGGCAAAGCTGAAAATTAGACTCATCAGAGAAGATTACCTTACCAATCCTTATGGTCTTCAGCAAACTTCAGCATGGCTCTCCTTTGCTTCTCATTGATGAAAGGCTTTTTTCTAGCTTTACATGACTTGAGCCCTGCCTCTAGAAGCCTGTTACAAACTGTTCTTACCGTGCACTTCACCCCAGCTGCCATTCACCATTCCATGTGTAGGTCACTTGATGTCATCCTGCGGTTTCTGAGTGACATTCGAATAAGATGATGGTCATCCAGGTCAGTGGAGAGTCGTTTTCACCCTCTGCGGTCTGTAGCTTTGTTGTCCCTAATGTCTGCTGCTTGACTTCGTTGTAATAGACTGCCATTTTAGGAATTTTAAGGATGGAGGCAACATGACGCTCACTGTATCCCTCTGCTAGTAAAGCCAGAATTGAGCCCTTCTTTTCCTCACTCAAGACTTTTCTTTTCAACTCCTTTGGCATGGTTAAAAGTTATTTTTTCATTCCTAATACTTTTGGGATAGTACTAGCACTTGTTTTGCCATCCAGCTTGTCTTATTGCAAGAGGATTGTGAACACCACAGCTGTTTTTTTTATGCTTCCTTAGTTAAATACAATTTGGTTCAGGTGATCACCTAATCAGAAGCACATTAAGTAGAATGAGGCGTACTCTGGTTGAAATTCAACTTACACTGAAATGGAACGGTTGTCAGACACGTAGAGAAGCTGATTTTTATAAAACTGTGCAGTGGTCTCTTAATTTTTTCCAGAGCTGTATATCAGGATGGGGATATACTGTATATAAAAGGAAGAAATCCAGGATGATGAGATTTATTTCAGGAAGGACACAGATTGGTGGACATATATATGAAAAGGGCCCAGGATGGGGGACATATATAACAGGAAGGGGCCCAGGATGGTGGACATACATAAAAGGAAGGAACCCAGTGTGTTTAATTGCATGCATTTTTATGGTGTTTTCATGCTGTGTGTTTTGTCTCTGTTCGGTGTTCCATGCTTTAAATAAAGCTGCTTTATTTTTGATACTGGTATTTGGCTTTCAGAAAACTTTATTGATATGGCAGTGTGCAGAATACTTGCAGTTTTTAGGTGTTTCCTCCGTGGAAATGCACTAAATCGTATGTACATTTTTTACCTACTGATTTAATGCAAGCCTATGGGAGAAATCTGCACATAAAACGCAGCGTACCTGTAAGAGAAATTGACATTTTGTGGATTAGAAACACACCTATGGTCAGTGTACACTGTTAAAAAAAAAAAACTGCTACTGCGCAGGCAGCACGATCTTGGAGGAACCTGCGCAGTGGTAGCTATCGGATACACCCTATCACAGTGATCAAAATAAAAAAAATAGTAAATCAAATCCCCCTTTGCCACCTCCTTAGGCCGGGATCACAGTACCGTGTGTGATGCGAGAAACTCGCACAAGTCTCTTACATCAACACCCGGTGCTACCGCCGGCACTCAGGACCGGAGCTGTGGATGCATAGAAATACATGCAGCCGCAGCTCTGGTCCTGAGTGCCAGCGGCAGTGCAGGGTGTTGATGCGAGAGACTGGTGTAAGTTTCTCGCATCACACACGTTAATGTGATCCCGGCCTTAGATAAAAAAAATTTAAATAAAAAAATTGAAAATTTTTCCATTCATTGCAGTTAGGGTTGGGGTTGGAGTTATGTTAGTGCTAGGGTTATAGTTAGGGTTGTGTTATGGTTAGGGTTGTGTTAGGGTTGGAATTAGAATCAGGGTTTTTCAAAAGTGAAAAAAAAATGATGATGATATGACGGCTTGTGTTGAGCGCAAGTGCTCTCTACTTAAGTTTGAATTCGGTGTTCTGGTATACATGGAGTATTGCAGATCCCCACATATTTTTGGAGGGTGTCTAACAGCCGTGAAACATGCAGGGCAGGGACGCGAGCATGTTACTCGAGCACCATGATATTCGGTGCATACCCAAGCGCCTGATGCAAACTAGGTTAGCGAGCACTTGCGCTCAACACTAATTACAACATTTTCAATATGACAGCCTAATGTTATCAAATTCTGTGTCATATCTGTGGGTTCAAAATGCTCCCTATACCCCTGGATAAAATCTTTGAGGGGACCAGTTTGCAAAATGGGGTCACTTGTGGGGGGTTTCCACTGTTTAGGCACGTCAGGGGCTTTCCAAATGCAACATGATGTCTGTTCTTGATTCCAGCCAATTTTGCATTCAAAAAGTCAAACGGTGTTCCTTCCCTTTCAGAGTCCTGCCGAGAGCCCAAACAGTACATTTCCTGGACAAATGGGGTACCAGTGTACTCAAGAGAAATTTCACAACACATTTTGTGGTCCATTTTCTCTTGTTACCCTTGTGAAAATCAAAAAGTTTGGGTCTAAAGTAATTTTTTTGTGAAAAAAGTTAAATGTTCATTTATTCCTTCCATATTGCTTCAGTTTCATGAAGCAAATGAAGGGTTAATAAACTTCTTGAATATTGTTTGGAATACCTTGCAAGGTACGGTTTTTAGAATGGTGTCACTTTTTGGTATTTTCTGTTATATAGACCCCTCAAAGTCACTTCCAATGTAATGTGGTTCCTAAAAAATGGTTTTGTAAATTTTTTTGGAAAAATTAGAAATTGCTGGTCAACTTTTAAACCTTCTAACTTCCTAACAAACAAAAATATATGCTTCCAAATTTGTACTAATGTAATGTAGACATGTGGTAAATGTTATTTTGTAAACTATATTGTGTGACATAATGCCCTGATTTAAGGGCACAAAAATTGAAATGTTTAAAAATTGAAACATTTTTGCCAAATTTCCATTTTTTTCATAAATAAATTGAAGTTGTATTGAAGAAATGTTACTACTATCATGGACTACAATATTTCACAAGAAAAGCATTCTCACAATCAGTGGGATAAGCTGAAGCGTTATTACCACATAAAATGACACTGGTCTAAATTGTAAAATTTGACTTGGTCAGTAAGGTCAAAATTGGCTCTGTCAGTAAGGGGTTAAAATGAGTATAATGCACAGCAATGTCATAGTGATATCGCTATGTACGTGTTTTGTCTTATGCTACTTTTAACTGCTTCAGGATTCAGAAATCCTGAAGCAGTTATAAGACGTGACATGCTCATTCTTTGGGTGGCTTCCACTCAGAAGGGATCTGCTCTCTGTACTCTACTCTGTACTCTCTAGTAAGAAATACCAGAAGCCAAGCCGCCACATGAGCGACAGCAAAGCCACCGGCAAAAGTGCTGTAGGAAAAATTCCACTGTTTTCCTGAAGAGACTTTGCCTTGGAAAACTTAGCGGTTGCGCTGGCATGTAGGAGATGCTATGTGCACATAGCCTTACTCTAAATCCAGAATACTCTCCTAAGAGACAATTAGTTCAATATGAAAATTTTGATTATTTTTTAAGATGCGAAGAGGCTAACAGCAAAATCTTCAAAATCAAACTGAAAAGAACATAAAAATCCTTATTATTAAAACATATTTCTACATTTCTGTAATTCATGTGTTTGGATTAGACAAGGATGAGAACATGCTTATTGTAATTTTGTGCCACGGTGATACATAAAACAGCAGACATATCGCATACAAACATTCTTGATATCGGGTGCTGTCTATACTAACTTGCATACAGCTCGTTACATACAGTGGGGCAAAAAAGTATTTAGTCAGTCAGCAATAGTGCAAGTTCCACCACTTAAAAAGATGAGAGGCGTCTGTAATTTACATCATAGGTAGACCTCAACTATGGGAGACAAACTGAGAAAAAAAAATCCAGAAAATCACATTGTCTGTTTTTTTTTCATTTTATTTGCATATTATGGTGGAAAATAAGTATTTGGTCAGAAACAAAATTTCATCTCAATACTTTATGATATATCCTTTGTTGGCAATGACAGAGGTCAAACGTTTTCTGTAAGTCTTCACAAGGTTGCCACACACTGTTGTTGGTATGTTGGCCCATTCCTCCATGCAGATCTCCTCTAGAGCAGTGATGTTTTTAGCTTTTCGCTTGGCAACACGGACTTTCAACTCCCTCCAAAGGTTTTCTATAGGGTTGAGATCTGGAGACTGGCTAGGCCACTCCAGGACCTTGAAATGCTTCTTACGAAGCCACTCCTTCGTTGCCCTGGCGGTGTGCTTTGGATCATTGTCATGTTGAAAGACCCAGCCACGTTTCATCTTCAATGCCCTTGCTGATGGAAGGAGGTTTGCACTCAAAATCTCACGATACATGGCCCCATTCATTCTTTCATGTACCCGGATCATTCGTCCTGGCCCCTTTGCAGAGAAACAGCCCCAAGGCATGATGTTTCCACCACCATGCTTTACAGTAGGTATGGTGTTTGATGGATGCAACTCAGTATTCTTTTTCCTCCAAACACGATAAGTTGTGTTTCTACCAAACAGTTCCAGTTTGGTTTCATCAGACCATAGGACATTCTCCCAAAACTCCTCTGGATCATCCAAATGCTCTCTAGCAAACTTCAGACGGGCCCGGACATGTACAGGCTTAAGCAGTGGGACACGTCTGGCACTGCAGGATCTGAGTCCATGGTGGCGTAGTGTGTTACTTATGGTAGGCCTTGTTACATTGGTCCCAGCTCTCTGCAGTTCATTCACTAGGTCCCCCCGCGTGGTTCTGGGATTTTTGCTCACCGTTCTTGTGATCATTCTGACCCCACGGGGTGGGATTTTGCGTGGAGCACCAGATCGAGGGAGATTATCAGTGGTCTTGTATGTCTTCCATTTTCTAATTATTGCTCCCACAGTTGATTTCTTCACTCCAAGCTGGTTGGCTATTGCAGATTCAGCCTTCCCAGCCTGGTGCAGGGCTACAATTTTGTTTCTGGTGTCCTTTGACAGCTCTTTGGTCTTCACCATAGTGGAGTTTGGAGTCAGACTGTTTGAGGGTGTGCACAGGTATCTTTTTATACTGATAACAAGTTTAAACAGGTGCCATTACTACAGGTAATGAGTGGAGGAAAGAGGTGACTCTTAAAGAAGAAGTTACAGGTCTGTGAGAGCCAGAAATCTTGATTGCTTGTTTCTGACCAAATACTTATTTTCCACCATAATATGCAAATAAAATGAAAAAAAAACAGACAATGTGATTTTCTGGATTTTTTTTTTCTCAGTTTGTCTCCCATAGTTGAGGTCTACCTATGATGTAAATTACAGACGCCTCTCATCTTTTTAAGTGGTGGAACTTGCACTATTGCTGACTGACTAAATACTTTTTTGCCCCACTGTATCTTCACCAATGTCTTCTGTGATTATTAGGCTTCTTGGTTCATCTAAACCCTTCTCATAAATGGCCTTATAGATTAATACACTAGGAAGCAGGACAAGGCTATTGCAAGGGATTATTTCAGCAATGACATTAGTCAGGTTTGTCCAATATTGACATGACCAACGTTCTACTTAATGAGAGGTATGGCCATGCCTGTGATAACTACGGTAAATAAATTATTTTCCATGTACTGTAAGTGGCACAAACTTTTCTGAGGCCACACAAAGTGAATGTTCTGCAAACAAGCAAGAAAAATGTATGGAGGCAAACAATCATACTAGCGATCATTCATCCCTGTACATTTTGAAAACATATGATGGTTGCAACTGTAACAAGCGCAAATCGACATGCTGTTTGGTTGATCAGCACTTAATGCTGAATATTCCTTTTAACAATATTGAAAAATGTGAGCTGCTAATATATATAGGTGCACTTTACAGCTTTACAACAGAAGTCAATGGCAATGTATTCATATCTAGTGGTAAACTTTTGTAAATAGTTACATAGTACACATTTGGCTCTGTCTGGATAAAAAAAAAACCATGGCCGAGAGTCATTAAAGTGTTTTTCCAAGTTTTCTAGCATAAAAAAACTTAAAATACTGGAATATTATTGTACAACTGTAAGTACGAATTTTGGTGTTTTTACACCAGTGCCGTCTAATTCCACCAAAGTTCACCTGACAAATTAATCAAAATTTATGCCACTTAAGTGGCGCATATTATGCCAGAAATGTACTCCAGTCCCTGGCTGGAGTAGCATTTCTGGCAGAGGTGTACAACTGTTGTAAGATGTAAGAGGCCGGCACATCTTAATGAATAAGGCACATCTTACTCCAGTGGTGACATCATTATAACTGTGTGCAAAATGGCAGTTTTAATGAATTGGGAAGATTATGTCACATGGATGTGTTTGGAGAAGATTGTTATGCTATGCATGCATACATTTATCTAAGTGTATGTGTCAGACTTTAATAAAATCCACAGGTTATCCTAGAAATGTCTAATGTGGGTGTCATTGTTAGTTTCTCATTTGTGGTATATTCAGCGGATCCAGCATAAATGTCTGTGATGAGGGTTGCTCCATTAATATAAATTTAAATAATGCATTACAGGTTAGGTAATCAGCACAAAGTAACTGTTCAAACCAAGCTCAGGCTCTTAGAACCCCCTTGTAGCAGCCAAACAGTTCAATGCACCTTTTCCATTTACCTCTACCCTGTCTTCTTTCTTAGGCTACTTTCACACTTCAGGTTTTCGGCGTCAGGCGCGATCCAGCGTCGTGCCGGAACGCCGGATCCGGCAAATGTTTCTGAAAACCGGATGTGACGGATCCGGTTTTCTGCCGGATCCGTCTTTTTCTGGACAGACAAAACCGGATCCGTCTCATCCGGTTCATCCGTTTTTCTATCCGTTTTTTCGACGGATTATGCCGGATCCGGTTTTTAAAATTGACCCTTGTGGCCTTCCGAACGGGATTGGCTACTGGAAAACTATATATAGCGTGTTCCTACAGCCCTTCTTTGACAGGTTGTAGAGGAGAAAGTGCAGGTTGGAGAGAAGAGCAAGTTACTGGCGAAGATGGATGTTGTGATTGGAAATATTTTGAAGAATTTGGCGGATTTTACAGCGGAGGCGAATCGTTTGAGGGTGATTGTTCTGGAGAAGGAGAGAGCGAGACAGCAGCGCATCAGGCATCGTAGACGACGTTTGTGGATCCACCCCATCACAGCCAAGAGAATGACGCGTGGGGTCTATTCTACACTATGCATGGACTTTCGACGAAACCCGGATAAATTTTTTGGATATGTTAGGATGAAAATGGAGAATTTTGATTACTTGGTGGAGCGCATTGCACACCTCATAAGAAAAGCGGACACCTATTGCCGCTTCTCTGTTTCACCCGCAGAGCGTCTGATGGTGACTTTAAGGTAAGCCACATTTATTGGATGTGATCGCATCAGAGCACACTTTCACTGCAATCTTGTTGGTGGTAATTTGTATCTCCAAGTGTTATAGGTCAGTTTTGGTATGTAATGCTGTGATTTAAAACTAATTTATTGTTTTTTAATTCCCCACAGATTTCTTGCAACTGGAGAATCCCTTTCGTCACTGCATTTCCAGTACAGACTCGGGATTTCCACCATATCTGGAATTGTGAAGTACACATGCCGTGCACTGTGGGACTCCTTAGCTGAAGAGTTTTTACCAGAGCCCACAACAGAGAGGTGGATTGAAATTGCTGACAAGTTTCAACAGATATGTCAGTTTCCAAACTGCTTGGGCGCTGTGGACGGGAAACATATCCGCATTGTAAAGCCAGCTGGATCGGGATCTGAATATTTCAATTACAAGAAATATTTTTCAATTGTCCTCATGGCCATCGCTGACGCGGAATACAAATTTATTGCGGTTGATATTGGGGCCTATGGCCGCTCCAATGACTCTCAAGTTTTCAAACTGTCTGCCATGGGGCGTAAACTGTATGGAAACACCTTCCAGTTCCCACCACCTAGACCGCTGCCGCAAACATCTGGTCCACCTATGCCATTTGTCTGTGTAGGGGATGAAGCCTTCCAGCTGTCAGAACACCTTTTGAAACCGTACTCTAGCAGAGGATTGACAAGACCAAAACGCATTTTTAATTACCGCCTCACAAGAGCAAGAAGAATGGTTGAATGTACCTTTGGTATTCTGACAGCCAAATGGCAGGTCCTATTGACTGCGATCAACCTCAAGACAGAAACTGTGGACGAGGTGATCAAAGCGTGCGTGGTACTCCACAATTTTGTTATCTGCAAGGAACCCATTTCCATTGAGGACACCTCTGAAGAAACCACCTTGCAAGATTACCATGACATTACCACTAGAAGTTCTGTGACGGTTTCAGTAATGAGGGACAATTTTGCACTATACTTTATGTCACCTCAAGGCAGAGTACACTGGCAGGATGACAGAGTGTGAAAGATTTGTGCCCTAACCAAACTTGTGTACCTTCTGGACCAACAGTATATACCTTTGCCAACCAAAGTTGGCTATCTTGTCATGGTCTCTATTTTTAGCTTTAGGCCACAGGTGTGTACCTGGTTGTGTTTTATGCAAAGTATTTCACCTTTTAACAAAAGTTGTGTACATTGTTAGGAAATCACCAACAATAAACACAACTTTTTAGGTGAAATACTTTGCTTCAAACACAACCAGGAACACAACTGTGGCAAAAAGCTAAAATTTACCCACAGTTATATACCTAGTTTTGAATACCATTTCACCTTTTAAATACCCTGTATTTAACCTTTTTCGCCGCAGAAAGAAATGACAGACAACCAGTGTAAAATAATTTAACTTTTATTGAAAAATGTTTTTTTTAGTAAACTTTTTTAAAATTTTAATAAACTTGTTTAATAAAACTTTGAAACTATAAAACTGAAACCATAAAACTGGTCATTTTTATTTAAATACACACATTATAATTCTGTGTAGTGTGTGGTGGAAATACTGCTGTAGGGGCTGCGGGACACTTCGACACTGGGAGTGTGGAGAGAGGACTGGGATCGTGGTGGGGAAGGAACAGTTAGAGGTGAAGGTGTGGAAAAAACTACAGAATGGGTGGACATGTGGGAAGCAGAAGAGGTGGTGGGTGGTGGAGTGGAGGGTTGGGCAGGGACTGTAGGAGCAGATGATGTTGATGGCAAGTTGTATGGGGAAGGAGTTTGGTACGGGGCAGGTTGCTGGAAGTGGGGAGATGTCTGGTACGGGGCAGGTTGCTGGAAGTGGGGAGATGTCTGGTACGGGGCAGGTTGCTGGAAGTGGGGAGATGTCTGGTACGGGGCAGGTTGCTGGAAGTGGGGAGCTGTCTGGTACTGGGGAGGTTGCTGGTACTGGGGAGTTTGCAGGTACTGTGGAGGTTGCTGGTACTGGTGAGGTTGCTGGTGCTGGGGAGGTTGCTGGTGCTGGGGAGGTTGCTGGTGCTGGGGAGGTGGATGGTGCTGGGGAGGTGGATGGTGCTGGGGAGGTGGATGGTATGTAATAGGAGGGGGAGGATGGAAAGTGGCTGGAGGTGGATGGTATGTAATAGGAGGGGGAGGATGGAAAGTGGCTGGAGGGGGTGTAGATGTAATAGGAGGGGGAGGATGGAAAGTGGCTGGAGGGGGTGTAGATGTAATAGGAGGGGGAGGATGGAAAGTGGCTGGAGGGGGTGCAGGTGGAGGAACTACTGTGGTGGGAGGAGGAGGAGGTTGGGAGGTAACTTGCTGGAGAGCAGCGTGGCATGAATGCATTACATGCATCTGCTGGGCAGGAGAGAGCGTTTCCATGCGCTCCACAACAGACCTGAAAAAGGTGTGGTTTGGCGAAGATCTTGCTTCTGAATGCATGGTTTGCAGAAGTGTCTTCACCTCCAGAATGCTGGAGTTGATCTGCTGATAGCCTGCGGATATTTGCTCTGACAAGACTTTGAGACAGTTCTGGAAAGATGCATTCAGATGCAAGAACTCTGGCGCATAAGTCTTTTCCTGACCCCTCTGCCGCTGCCGCCCAGTACCCGCAGGTGTACTAGAGGTGGCAGGGGCAGAAGGGTGGGGTAAAGGGAAAGCGATCTCCTCACCAGCAGCTTCATGTAATGTAGGCGGCCACGATGCTCCTGTGCTGGTGGATGGGACAGATGGGTCGAATGTGTGGGAAGGCTGGGAAGGTGCAGATGTACCGGGGCGGTCGAAGTGTCCCTCGGTGCCGGTCTCCTCAGGGATCGCCTCAGAAGGGTCCAATCGTGCCGGCTCCCGAGTGCTGCTCACCGTGCTGTGGAATAAAGAGAAAAAAAAACAATTAAAATACTGACATGGTATGGCCCTGGCTGAAAAATTTTTTTACATATAACATTTTTTTTCACATGTGGTGTGTAATATTTACCTTCTGGTGAACATTGTTTCCCGGAGGAACGACAGGGCTTCTGCGTACTTGTACTTGCTCCTGCGTCCTCCAGATCCACTCGGGGCCCGCATCTCTTTATTGAACTCCTTCTTGAAACGATCCCTCACAGACCGCCACCGATTCACAATTCTGTTCCCTGAAACAAGAAAGGAGTGGTTAGTATACAACATCAGTGTTTCCCAAACTCCAGTCCTCATGGTCCCCAGGGGTCATGTTTTCATGATTTCTATAGTAAATAGAAATCCTGAACACATGATCCGTGGGGACCACGAGGACTGGAGTTCGGGAAACACTGGTTTACATCAAGCAACCGGTACTGTATATACTTACGCTCTTTAATCTGGGCCCGAGCTTCGAGGTCCTCCCAGCGGCCCACAAGGAGAGAACAGATTTCCTCCCAGAGTCGTCGGGTAACAATCAGGTCAGCGTGGCGGCGGTCAGCCATATTCCAGAGCGGCTCCCTTTCTCTGACGAGATCGATGAGGCGGTCCACATCAATCCCTCCATCCTCACCGTCAGAGTCGGGAGCACGCTGTGAAGGCTGTTAAAGAAAAAGACAAAAATAACATAATTAGCCTCCACAAAAGAAATGAAATAAAAAGTGCAAAAAAACAAAGCAAAAATATTTATACTTACACGCTGGTGACCGCCGCGTTGCTGTCGCCGACGACCCTGGGAGGCACTGCGAGGACCTCTCGGCCAAGCACCAGATTGGGAAGACTAGAGAAGAAAACAAAAAAAGTTATGTCTTTGGATGTAGGCATTTGTTTGCTGTGTGTGGTCTGCAGAACATTGTTTTCTATGTGTTGTGTGTAGTGTGATGTTGTGTTTCTGCGTTTGATGCAAAAAACTTACGAATTGTGAGCCCACTCCAAGTGTCTGTCCACCCCTTCCTTCTTCTTCTGGGAGCTCCTCTTCATCTTGTGATTCCTGTTTTGAAATAAAAGGCAATGAATAGACATATATTACAGAGAAGATGGATTTTGGAAATAAAAACTTACCGTCAAACGCTGACGATGCGAGGGAGGGCTCCCAGAAGATGTGCTGTCCTCTTGCTGGCCAGACTCCATGGCTGTGGGTGGTGTTACAGCTGCTGCCAGTGAAGCCAGTGCTGCTGCTGCTGCTGCTGCATCTCTTGGGCGGCTGTTGAATAAAGAGAAACAAAGGGCCAATGAATATCTTGATATTCAATAGCCCTAGTTTGGAGGAATGGGGGATTTGATAATTACCGTCTCTCATCTGCTGCTGGCCTCCCCTCCTCAGCATGTTCTATTTGCTGCTCCATTTGGGGTGGTGGTGGTGCGGATGGTGCTGCAGTGGTCTCCTGCCTTCTCCTGCGCCTGGTTGCTGTCTTGGGTGGCATGTTGGGTGTGGCTGTGGGTCCCACTGTCTTGCTTTTATATATGTCTTGTGGGCAGAGCTACTGAGCATGCTCAGACCAAAAAACCGGATCCGGCCGACGGATCCGGCTTTCGCCGGATCCGGCGCATTGCGGCGCTCATAGGCTTTCATTGTGTGAAAAAGCCGGACGCGCCGGATCCGGCGTGTCCGGCTTTTTCGACGGAGACAAAAAACGTTACAGTCACCGTTTTTTCCAGACGCCGGATCGCGACACATTGCCGGATCCGGCGAAAACCGGATGAAACGCATGGCCATCCGGCGCGATCCGGCGCAAATGCAAGTCAATGGGGGGGAAAACGGATCCGGCATTGCATTTCGCCGGATCCGGTTTCTGTCAAAAGCGCCGGATCGCGCCTGACGGCGAAAACCTGATGTGTGAAAGAGGCCTTAGACAGCTCTGGATTTACAGATAGATGGAACATAAAAAGGGGTTGTTGTAGTAGCCCCTTCCAAGGAGAGCTAATTTGGGTGGAGATACAAACGATCTCCAATATCTCTGCCAATATTGGTTCAAATTAAAATGAAATAAAATAAATACAATGCATCGGTGGCAAGAAAATAAACAGCCAGTTTCTGTCAGTGTACAATTTTTGTCTGGGTCTCAGATACCCAGTCACAAGTCTTTATTACACCCACCGAGATAAGGAAAGAGGGAATGGCTTCTTACTAGTGATGAGCGAGTATACTCGTTACTCAAGATTTCCCGAGCATGTTCAGGTGATCTCCGAGTATTTGGATGTGCTAGGAGATTTAGTTTCTGTTGCCGTAGCTGCATGGTTTACGGCTGCTAGCCAGCCTGAATACATGTGGGGATTGCCTGTTTGTTAGGAAATCCCCACATGTATTCAGGCTGTCTGTCAGCCATAAATAATGCTGCTACGGCGACAGAAACTATTCTCGGAAAATTCTCGGAGATCACCCGAGCATGCTCGGGAAATCTCGAGTAACGAGTGCACTCGCTCATCACTGCTTCTTACATTACATTACCTAAGAGAGAAGATATTGAAGTTGGCAAGAACAAAATCGCATATTTTGGATTCTGTCAAAACTCCTTTTTCACTGGTTCTACCCAGTTTACTCTACTTTCGGAAACAAAGAGGAATGTTTAACAGACAGCTCTATATCAGAGACAGTGCCCTGTGTTATTGCTTTTTTAAATAACACTTATAAATCTAATACTAAAATACAAAATTATCAGAGATATTTAGGTATGTTCAAGTGTCCAAATAATAAAACAAAGTATAAATATTTACCATAACATGGTAAAGATGCCCTTATCTACTCACCCACACTAATGGTGCCCTAGAGTGCCTGTGTTGGTTTGAACAGTCATTTTTTGCTGGCATATTGCCTTTAAGTAGAAATATAGAAATGGCAAAAGGTTGAACAGCACTCCCATTATCAAATGGCTAATGTGTACATGCTCCCTGGTGGACTCAGTCCCATGTATCAACCTAAATACGGATCCAAAAAGAAAATTGGAAGCAGTACTCCAAAAGAACATTTCAAAAACTATATTTCAAATCCAACAGGCAGTATTTTGCCTATATGTGTTAGGTGCCAGGATGGATCTCAAGCCTTGTCTGGTGCTGTGGTCTCCCATTCAGGTTTGGCCACTGGGTTGACTGCTCAGCACAGACTTTGGTCCCAGCTCCTTTCCCAGGCTCAGGCTGCATGTGTAGTTACTGCTGGCCCTCCAGCTATGCCTATGGTGACTACTAGTTTACACGTGCAGTGCTTGCCTAAGTCCAGATTTCACCCTACTTAGCATGTCCATGATATGGTGCCTTCCCATTGGTGCTCGGATGTCAGGTGCTCTGGTGATATGGCAGCTTCAGATTGGTCCACAGGCAAGGTCCTATCTGTCTGGACTTGAGCAAGATATAAAAAGCTTGCAATGGCGCACGCCTGTGCACTAGTATCATGTGTGATGGTGGCTACTATACCACCCTGTGTGCACGTATGCCGCTAATAGCACTGCGAGTGTTTTTCTAGACAGGCTGTGTAGGGTGGGAACTCCAGCTTGAACTTAGCATCTGCACCAGGAGTCCTCAGGTGCATCTGCTGAAGCACAACCGTGTGTCAGAGCAGGTTCAACCACCAGCTTAGGCTTCCCCGGGGGGTTAAGTTATAGGGACCCCAATTAGTATTTTTCCATACGCCTGTGCAATCTAACAGGGTATAGTCCTTTTTGCGTTGCTTCATTGTACTGCTCTGTGGGGTAACAGAGCTTGGTACTTTGTGCTCTGTGCACACTGAATGACATTTAACTCAGTGTGCTTAAAGTGTTTTCTCGCAACCTTGCTTCGCCATTGTGCTAGTTGCGGTTTATCCATCACCGCACGGTGGACCCCGGGTTGAGAACGCACCTTATTATTATTTTCTATTTGGTGTGTTCCACCAATCCTAACAATATGTTGGCCTTCATCAAGCATAATATTAACACAGTGCACCTATAGGCACATCCCCAATAGTGATATCCAATCGCATGTCATAGATAAATATATATGTGCACTATATACAGTGGGGAAAAAAAGTATTTAGTCAGTCAGCAATAGTGCAAGTTCCACCACTTAAAAAGATGAGAGGCGTCTGTAATTTACATCATAGGTAGACCTCAACTATGGGAGACAAACTGAGAAAAAAAAATCCAGAAAATCACATTGTCTGTTTTTTTTTCATTTTATTTGCATATTATGGTGGAAAATAAGTATTTGGTCAGAAACAAAATTTCATCTCAGTACTTTGTGATATATCCTTTGTTGGCAATGACAGAGGTCAAACGTTTTCTGTAAGTCTTCACAAGGTTGCCACACACTGTTGTTGGTATGTTGGCCCATTCCTCCATGCAGATCTCCTCTAGAGCAGTGATGTTTTTGGCTTTTCGCTTGGCAACACGGACTTTCAACTCCCTCCAAAGGTTTTCTATAGGGTTGAGATCTGGAGACTGGCTAGGCCACTCCAGGACCTTGAACTGCTTCTTACGAAGCCACTCCTTCGTTGCCCTGGCGGTGTGCTTTGGATCATTGTCATGTTGAAAGACCCAGCCACATTTCATCTTCAATGCCCTTGCTGATGAAAGGAGGTTTGCACTCAAAATCTCACGATACATGGCCCCATTCATTCTTTCATGTACCCGGATCAGTCGTCCTGGCCCCTTTGCAGAGAAACAGCCCCAAAGCATGATGTTTCCACCACCATGCTTTACAGTAGGTATGGTGTTTGATGGATGCAACTCAGTATTCTTTTTCCTCCAAACACGACAAGTTGTGTTTCTACCAAACAGTTCCAGTTTGGTTTCATCAGACCATAGGACATTCTCCCAAAACTCCTCTGGATCATCCAAATGCTCTCTAGCAAACTTCAGACGGGCCCGGACATGTACAGGCTTAAGCAGTGGGACACGTCTGGCACTGCAGGATCTGAGTCCATGGTGGCGTAGTGTGTTACTTACGGTAGGCCTTGTTACATTGGTCCCAGCTCTCTGCAGTTCATTCACTAGGTCCCCCCGCGTTGTTCTGGGATTTTTGCTCACCGTTCTTGTGATCATTCTGACCCCACGGGGTGGGATTTTGCGTGGAGCACCAGATCGAGGGAGATTATCAGTGGTCTTGTATGTCTTCCATTTTCTAATTATTGCTCCCACAGTTGATTTCTTCACTCCAAGCTGGTTGGCTATTGCAGATTCAGTCTTCCCAGCCTGGTGCAGGGCTACAATTTTGTTTCTGGTGTCCTTTGACAGCTCTTTGGTCTTCACCATAGTGGAGTTTGGAGTCAGACTGTTTGAGGGTGTGCACAGGTGTCTTTTTATACTGATAACAAGTTTAAACAGGTGCCATTACTACAGGTAATGAGTGGAGGAAAGAGGAGACTCTTAAAGAAGAAGTTACAGGTCTGTGAGAGCCAGAAATCTTGATTGCTTGTTTCTGACCAAATACTTATTTTCCACCATAATATGCAAATAAAATGAAAAAAAAACAGACAATGTGATTTTCTGGATTTTTTTTTCTCAGTTTGTCTCCCATAGTTGAGGTCTACCTATGATGTAAATTACAGACGCCTCTCATCTTTTTAAGTGGTGGAACTTGCACTATTGCTGACTGACTAAATACTTTTTTTCCCCACTGTATGTGCACTGTTTCAGTTTGCATTATGGTTCATGAAGGCTAAAGAATAGGTGAAATGTTGAATGTTAGATTGAAATATAGTATTTGAAGCTTTTTTGGAATCCTGCTTCCAATTTTCTTTTTGCATCCATACTGTCTTTAAGGTCAATTTCACAAAGCCACAATACAGATTCATTTTAAAGGCAAGGTGACAGTGGATACATGAAACCCGAAAAATGACCAGCATGTATCAGACATGACAGTATGATTATAGCCATGTATGTTTCACTCTGTATCCTCTTCGGCATGCTTTAAAAATCTGGTCAGTTGATTAGTTGATATGGCCAGTGGTGGTTTCTCCCTGCCCGATCCCCTTGTGTGACAGATTTCTCCCTGCATGTGTACTATCAGTCGTTGGCAGTGGGAGGGTACATGTGCCGGAGACCGACCTTGTCCATCTCTAGTCAACCATGCAGTTTGGTCCTAAGGTGGCTTGTAAATTATGTTTTGCAAGCAAGAGTAAAACAAACATGGCTGAAATCATAGACTCAGTGTCTGATGCATTCTGCCCGTGGTTTAGGCAGCATCCATCCTCTGTCATTTTTCTCTTACGTCCTTTCCTCAAAAGTAAATCAGGATTACAAACTACCTGAGACTATAGCCTAGGTGTGAACCTAGTCTTAGACCACAAAAGTATCTAAATTCCTTTTTCACTATTTAGAAAAATAGATATCAATAGAAAACAAGCCAAAGAGATTGTTAACGTTGAGAAATGTGTATGTGTACTTTCTAGCAGGCTCCTAGGGTTGGTCCAGCCTCAAGAACTTGGTACAATATAATACTGGCAATGGAATGCAAATAAATTATGTCTGTACAACGTTGACCTAAGAATCGGCTGCATTTATAAAAATTATTTTTTTTTTTTAACTAGATGTTTTCTGAGTGGCTTTTGCCTGAGGTTGTTAGAACACAATGCAAAATAACAAACCCACCTGAATTGTTCTATAAGCTCTGGAGTTCATTGATGGATGATTACTATGAAAATTCAAAGGCAAGAAGGGATTGCATATAATAATGAAAAATAATTGGAGACCATATCCTTCCCCTTTAAGCAAAAATTGCACAGAATAAAGCAAAAGCAATATTTTTTTTCGGATTCTACTTCATTAAAATCTACAAAATATTCATGCCTCAAGCACTCCCGAGTTCAAAAAGGCACCATTTATCTATCTGTGGCTGCCAGTCATATCCCATTGTCACTCAGATGTTCTGAAGGGACTCGGAATATCTTGATGTACGCAGGCATTTTAATATAAAAAGAATAATTTGAATGGTGCAAGGAAAAATCCACTTGTCAGAAGTCTCTGTTTCTGAATCCTGCTCCAGCTCTTTATTGAATCACAAATGGATTAGCCACAAAGGCAAATGTAAGGAGAATGGGGTTAAGGAGCAATTATAGGAAGGCCGATCTAGATGAGGTTATCTGTCATATTTCCACAGATAACAGTCTAAGGATAGATATGTTAAAGTCATTAATTCTGTTGTGGCACTGAATGGGTTATTGAGTGAAGGCAAAGCTACAAATTAGCTATTGACAAGGTCAGTCCTATGAAATAAATCAACATTGATATGTATCTCCGCTTGTCTGTCAATTTTATTGGCAGGCAGTTCCAGTTTCCATATATTTCTCAGTACGCTTTTTCTTCTGCATGCTTAAAATGTATACATTATTTTTTCAAATCTAAAATAAAGGTCAATTCTTAGGCTGAGATTTGCATAAAATGCTAATGAACATACCCCTAGACATCCATTGTTTTCTTTTCTTCCAGGAAGAAGTCGGAAGGCTTCAGCACTCCTTTGAGAAAATTCATGACGGAGCCTGTTTTGTAGAAAGGTGAATTTATTCTCTATTTACCAACAATAAAGACTGGTTCAGAGATGTTAAAGTCATTTAAAGCTATAAAAGCTTTGATCAGTTGCCCCAAAATGGACTCTGATGGCTTATCCTAGGGACTTATTTAGAGAAGAGGTCGGAGCTTCAAAATCCAAGAAAATCTAGAATTTATTGTTTACAGACAATCGAGTGCTGTACATACAAATGTGATGTTTCTGCCAATTAGACCATTATCAAACATGCACTATCAGCGTCGGACTGGCCCACCGGAGAACCGGTGGATTCTCCGGTGGGCCCTGGCATCTGGTGGGCCCTGGCACCTGCTGGCATACAGGGCCAGCAGTCGCCTAGGGCCCCCGCTGTTCCAGGGGCCCCCAGCCAGTGGTGTGTTGCACACCATGCAGCTGCTATGGGGGCCCCCGCCAGCGGAGCAGCAGGGTGTCAGGAGGCAGGAGCCCCTGTCCCCGCTGCTAAAGAGAAATTAATATTCACTGCGAAGCAGTGAATATCATTTCAGGTCTCCACCCCCAGAGGCCCCGCCCCCAGCCCAGTAAGCTGCTCTGCATCAGGGCCGGCGCCGCCCTCAGTCCTCTCTGCTCCTGGCTCACAGCCAGTGCGCGATGACGTCACTACATCGCGCACCCGCTGTGTGTCTGGCAGAGGGGGCAGCTCCAGACACTGAAGCCGGGATCAGCGTGGGAGCGAGGAGGAGAGGTGAGTATTGTGTTTTGTTTTGTTTTTTTATATATCTCTCTCGCTCTCTCTATCTGTATCTATCTATCTATATATCTCTCTTATATCTATCTATCTTTCTATCTCTATCTATTATCTATATCTATCTCTATATCTATCTCTATTATCTATATCTATCTATTTCTATATCTATCTCTATCTATCGCTCTATCTTTATATCTGTCTTTCTATCTCTACATCTATCTCTATATCTATCTATCTCTATATCTTTCTATATATATCTCTATATCTATCTATTATGTCTATCTATCTATCTCTATATCTATCTATTATGTCTATCTATCTCTATATCTATCTATCTTACTCTATCTATCTCTATATCTATTATCTCTATATTTATTATCTATCTAGCTACCATCTATATCTATCTATCTTTATCTATATATATCTCTATCTAATATCTATATCTATCTCTATACCTATCTATCTATTTATCTATCCGTTATCTATCTCTATATCTTTTCTCTGTATCTATCTATCTCTATATCTATATCTCTCGCTATCTATCGCTCTATCTCTATATCTATCTCTATATCTATATCTATATATCTATCTCTATCTATCCCTATATCTATCTCTATATCTATATCTATTTCTCTCTATATCTATCTCTAATCTCTCTCTGTATATCTATCTATCGCTCTATCTCTATATCTATCTTTCTATCTCTATATCTATATATCTATCTTTCTCTAACTATTTATCTCTATATCTTTTCTCTGTATCTATCTCTCTCTATATCTATATCTATCTATCTCTATATATATATCTATTATCTCTATATCTATATCTATTTCTCTCTATATCTCTCTATATCTATCTATTTATTTATCTCTATCTATATCTATCTCTCTGTTTTTCTATCTATCTTTCTATCTCTATATCTATCTATCTTTCTCTATCTCTATCTATCGCTCTATCTCTATATCTATCTTTCTATCTCTATATCTATCTTTCTATCTATCTCTATATCTATCTATATCTATATCTATCTATTATGTCTATCTATCTAGCTATCTCTATTATCTATATCTACCTATCTCTATATCTTTCTATCTATCTGTTATCTCTATATTTATTATCTATCTTTATCTATCTATCTCTATCTATTATCTATATCTATCTCTCTATCTATTGATCTCTGTATCTATCTCTATCTATATCTATCTCTCTCTATCTACCGCTCTCTATCTATCTTTATATCTATATCTATCTATCTATCTCTATATCTATTATCTCTATATCTATCTACCTACTGTATCTCTATATCTATCTCTATATATATATCTGTTTCTCTCTATATCTATCTCTATATCTCTCTCTCTATAGCTATCTATATATTATCTCTATATCTATCTATCTCTATATCTATCTATCTATCTATCTCTATATCTATCTGTTATCTCTATATCCATATCTATCTATCTCTATATCTATCTTTCTATCTAACACTATATCTCTATATCTATCTCTATATCTCATTATCTATCTATCTCTATCTCTCTTTATCTATCTATCTATTGATCTATCCATCTATCTCTATATCTATCTATTATATCTATCATCTATATCTATCTATCCATCTATCTATCTAGCTATCTCTATCTATCTCTATATCTCTCTCTATATCTATCTATCTTTCTAACTCTATATCTATCTATCTCTATACATATCTCTATATCTAGCTATTATCTCTATATCTATCTCTCTATATCTATCTGTCTCTATATCTATCTCTATATCTATCTATCTATCTATCTATCTCTATATCTATCTCTATATATATCTCTATATCTATTTTTATTTATAGCCATCTATATATATTTATCTCTATATCTATCTATATATGTCTATATTATTATTATATCTGTATATCTCTATCTATTATCTATCTCTATCTATTATCTATCTCTATCTATATATCTATCTATCTCTATATCTTTCTATCTATAGCTATCTATCTCTATATCTATCTATCTATCCATTATCTATTTTCTATCTATCTCTATATCTATCTACCTATCGATCTATCTATATTTCTTTCTATATCTATCTTTATATCTATCTCTATCTATCTCTATCTATCTATCTCTATGAATCTTTCTATCTATATCTATCCATTATCTACTTTCTATCCATTATCTACTATCTATCTCTATATCTATTTCTACATCTATCTTTCTCTCTATATCTATCTAACTCTATATCTATATATCAATATAGCAGTATTCCCTATGAGGGGGGCAGTATTATTCCCTATGAGGGGGTGCATTATTCCCTATGAGGGGGGCAGTATTATACCCTATGAGGGGGTGCATTATACCCTATGAGGGGGTGCATTATACCCTATGAGGGGGCAGTATTATACCCTATGAGGGGGGCAGTATTATACCCTATGAGGGGGTGCATTATACCCTATGAGGGGGGCAGTATTATACCCTATGAGGGGGGCAGTATTATACCCTATGAGGGGGTGCATTATTCCCTATGGGGGGGGCAGTATTATACCCTATGAGGGGGGCAGTATTATACCCTATGAGGGGGTGCATTATACCCTATGAGGGGGGCAGTATTATACCCTATGAGGGGGGCAGTATTATACCCTATGAGGGGGGCAGTATTATACCCTATGAGGGGGGCAGTATTATACCCTATGAGGGGGGCAGTATTATACCCTATGAGGGGGTGCATTATTCCCTATGAGGGGGGCAGTATTATACCCTATGAGGGGGGCAGTATTATACCCTATGAGGGGGGCAGTATTATACCCTATGAGGGGGTGCATTATACCCTATGAGGGGGTGCATTATACCCTATGAGGGGGGCAGTATTATACCCTATGAGGGGGGCAGTATTATACCCTATGAGGGGGCAGTATTATACCCTATGAGGGGGTGCATTATACCCTATGAGGGGGGCAGTATTATATTCTATGAGATGGCTGCATTATATTCTATGAGATGGCTGTATTATATTCTATGAGATGGCTGCATTATATTCTATGAGGGGTCTACATTATATTCTATGAGGGGGCTGCTTTATATTCTATGAGGGGGCTACCCCAACTCCTGCTACATAATTAAGACATGTACAACCTTATATTATAGATATAATAGATTATTATAGATATTAGCGTGTTTTACCGCACAATTGGTGGTCTGGTATTTAACTCTATGCAGCTACATAGTGGGCCCCAAGAATGATTTTCTCTGGTGGGCCCAAGGTGTTCCAGTCCGACGCTGTGCACTATACAAAAACAACTAAAACAATGACAAACTAACAAAGCAAGTATAAACAAATACATAGCAAGTAAAATCATGTGTATTATCACATGTGGTATGTAGCACGAAAAATTGATCTATATAAAGCAAAATCACAACCCTTTATAATTCATCAATGTATCTTCCCCCTGATTAAGCTATAGCGAAACGTGTGTCAGGCCCAAACATCTGAGGTGTTTATTTGATCCAGTGTTATTATGTTTAATGTTTCTTATCTTTTCGTCCCTGTGTAATCTTTTATGTGGACGTATCAGCTCATCCATGACATGCTTATGAGGGAGACATAGTTATTTATGCCATAGTATGTTGCATGTTATATGTAGCACACCTTTTGCATTTTGCAGTCACTTTTTGCAAACGTATTATTGTACTTTTTTTTAGATATTTGCATGTTATATGTATAATTCATTAGTAATCCAAATATTTTTTATGAATCACTATTTTATGCACTAAGCACTTTTTCCCCTGCATATCTACTTTTGCTAATGATGACCCTGATAGTACAGAATGGAATTTCTATATTAGGAACATTTACAATATTAAGGGAAGTCATCTTCCCCCTATTCTAGTCTCATATCTATTTTAATATGTCCTGTAACACTTACACTATCAATTGCTGTATTTTGAAGCCATTTTTTAGTTCTATTTAGAATTTTTGGATTAAAATAAACATAACCAGTTATAAGACCGTCTCTACGTACATGTTTTAAATGCTTTTTTATGTTAATAATAGATATATCTTTGAATTCTTTATGATATGTGTAACCTTTCTATGTAGGTTTAATTGTCTTTAAACCTTTTAAATGGTGGGACAACCCTTTATAAGTCAATATTGTATTTAAAAGGAGAGCAATGAAAAAGCAAAAAAAAAGCAAACAAACTGCGAATATAATATTATCATCTATATGCAGAATCAAGAGTTTTGGGCCTAGATTTGTATAGGCAAGATTGATGCTTACGCCAAGCTGCATTAACTACAAAAAGCACTGTATGTGATAACGACAAATTCAGTTTGTGCTAGTAAATGGCTCAGGAAACTGTTCATCGCAGCTAATGTTGAATGTTTTCCAATTTGTCTGCATTAAATAGAATTTTTTTATTTTAGATTGTGAATATATGATTTTAATTATAACTATATAATATGTCTTTACAGTCATAAAGAGGACATGGATGTAGATAATAATACTGAAAAATACCTTAGCTGTCAGCAGCCACTGGAATCCAAAGTGAAAATGTAAGTAAAATCTGATGTTTCTGAACCATGCCCAGATGGTATTAATGCCAGTTGGCACCAAGACATGTAAGAAACTGACAGCTTATCTTTAAAGGGAACCTGTCAGCATTTTTGGCCGATATAAGATATGGCCAGTGCCTTTCAGGGCTTATCTCCAGCATTCTATAATGCTGGAGATAAGCCCTCGATCCGACCTGAAAGATAAGAAAAATAAGTTTTATTATACTCACCCGAGGGGCGGTTCGGTCCAATGGGCGTCACAGGTCCGAGTCCTGTGCCTCCCATCTTGTTGCGATGCCGCCTTCCTGTTTGGTTCATGGCTTCCTGGCATCGTGCTCCTGTGCAGGTGTACTTTTCTGCCTGTTGAGGTGAGAGCAAAGTACTGCAGTGCGCAGGCACTGGGAAAGTCAGAGAGGCCCAGCGCCTGCACACTGCAGTACTTTTCTCTGCCCTCAACAGGGCAGAGAAGTATGCCTGCACAGGAGTGCAATGATGGGGAGCCTTGAAGCAAGCAGGAGGGCGGCATCACAAGAAGATGGAAGGTGCCAGACCCGCGACACCCATCGGACTGGACCGCCCCCCGGGTGAGTATAATAAAAATTATTTTTCTTATCTTTCAGGTCAGATTGGGTCTTATCTACAGCAATTATAGAATGCGGTAGATAAGCCCTGAAAGGCACTGGTCGTATCTTATATCAGCCAAAAGTGCTGACAGGTTTGCTTTAACAAGCTACTGATCATTAGAAAAAATTCAAGAACACTGGGATTACAATTTGAAAGTAACTTTATTCTTTATATATAATATGGAAATAGAGTACAATACCAAGAACAAAAATGTCACTCTTCATCCAGTCACTCCTTTTCCTTGGATTGTAGACTTTAATGGACATCTAGACTTGTATTAATAAGGTCAATTTTTTCCACCTGCTCCAAATGTACTAAATTGTGTTAATAGGAATATAAGACATCGACAGAGTCAATGGAGGCACTATAGAATACAATTTCTCTCTATATTCCATGTGACTAAATATATCTCCAGTGGGCCCCCACATGAGAATTGTTTGGCATAACACACTGGCTACACTGTACACTGACACAGAGCATATAGCTTCTCATTTACTTAACAAATTAATTATTTTATGGAAGCATAAGCCAAAATTACATAGCAAGAAACCACATAATATCCTCTATCCCTGGCCAAAAATATTTGCATCTAGCTGAAAAGACACCAAGAACAAATGTTGCTAAAGGGCCCTTGGTATCCTAGTCCGACAGCGATACAAGATACAGGTGTTTCTCACAAAATTAGAATATCATCAAAAAGTTAATTTATTTCAGTTCTTCAATACAAAAAGTGAAACTCATATTTTATAGCGTCATTACAAACAGAGTGATCTATTTCAAGTGTTTATTTCTGTTAATGTTGATTATGGCTTACAGTCAATGAAAACCCAAAAGTCATTATCTCAGCAAATTAGAATAATTAACCTGCAAAGGTTTCCTAAGACTTTAAAAAGAAGGTCCCTTAAGGCCCCTTTACATTTAGCGATGCACCAGCGATCCCGACCACGATACGACCCGGTCAGGATCGCTGGTGCATCACTAAATGGTCGCTAGTGAGCTGCCACACAGGCAGATCTCACAGCGATGCAGCAGCGATACAGCGGTCGTTACTTACCTTTCAGACGCGGTGATCCTGACGTTCTCCAGTTCGCGTCCACGCGTCGCTCGTCGGCGCCAGCAGGAAGCCCAGCAGGAAGCGCCCGACGAGAAATGGAGCTGTGCGATCTCGCGCGATGAACGATGGACAGCGGGGGAGCCGGTCGGAGGTAAGCATCACACATAGCAGTATCGCTGCTGCGTCACCAAATCGGTGATGCTTTAGCGATATTGTTAGCGATATCGCTATGTGTAAAACCCCCTTTAGTCTGTTTCAGTAGGCTCCACAATCAAGGGGAAGTCTGCTGACTCGACAGATGTCTAGAAGGCAGTCATTGACACACTCCACAAGGAGGGTAAGCCACAAAAGGTCATTGCTAAAGACGCTGACTGTTCACAGAGTGCTGTATCCAAGTATATTAATGTAAAGTTGAGTGGAAGGAAAAAGTGTGGTAAAAAAAGTGCACAAGCAATGATGATAACCGCAGCCTTGAAAGGATTGATAAGTAAAGGCCATTCAAAAATTTGGGGGACAATCACAAGGAGTGGACTGCTGCTGGAGTCATTGCTTCAAGAGCCACCACACACAGACATGGAGGAAATATGCTACAAGTGACGCATTCAAGCCACTCATGACCAATAGACAATGCCAGAAGCATCTTACCGGTGCCAAGGAGAAAAATAATTGGACTGTTGTTCAGTGGTCCAAGGTATTGTTTTCATATGAAAGGAAATTTTGCATTTCATTTGGAAATCAAGGTCCCGGAGTCAGGAGGAAGAGTGGAGAGGCACACAATCCAAGCTGCTTGAGGTCTAGTGTGAAGTTTCCACAAGCAGTGATGGTTTGGGGAGCCATGTCATCTGCAGGTATAAACCCACTGTGTTTTATCAAGACCAAAGTCAGTGCAGCCATGTACCAGGAAATTTTAGAGCACTTCATGCTTCCCTCTGCTGACAAGCTTTTTGGAGTTGGAAATTTCATTCTCCAGCAGGACTTGGCACCTGTCCACGCTGCCAAAAGTACCAATACCTGGTTTACAAACAACACTGTGCTTGATTGGCCAGCAAACTCGCCTGACCTTAACCCTATAGAGAATCTATGGGGTATTGTCAAGAAGAAGATGAGAGACACCAGACCCAACAATGCAGACGAGCTGAAGGCTGCTAGCAAAGCAACCTGGGCATTTATAGCACCTCATCAGTGCCACATGCTGATCGCCTCCATGCCACGCCGCATTGCTGCAGTAATTGATGCCAAAGGTGCCCCGACCAAGTATTGGGTGCATTTACTGAACATACATTTCATTAGGTCAACATTTCGGATTTTAAAATAATTTTTCAAGTTGATGTTATAATTTATTCCAATTTACTGAGATAAAGACTTTTGGGTTTTCATTGGCTGTAAGCCATAATCATCAACATTAGCAGAAATAAACACTTGAAATAGATCTCTCTGTTTGTATTGACTCTATATAATATATTCACTTTTTGTATTGAAGAACTGTAATAAATTACCTTTTTGATGATATTCCAATTTTGTGAGAAGCACCTGTATGTGATATTCATGATATATCACAGACCTCTGTACTGTATTTGACAAAGTGGGAATTAGCTAACTATATAATTGGAAACAGAGCTAAGAATTATTATTCTAGACCCAGTGTTCCCCATCTCCAGTCCAAAAGAGCCACCAACAGATCATGTTTTTAGGGTTTCCTTGGTATTGCCCAGGTAATGGAATTATTGCCTGTGCAGATGAAGCAGTTATCAACAGGGAAATACTAAGGAAATCCCAATAACATGATCTGTTTTTGTCTCTTGAGGACTGCAGTTGGGGAACATTTTTTTAGACGGTTGAAAAAACCTGTTAATCACATGTTCTTCCACAGATATGCCTATCAACTTCAGAAATATATCTAGTACTCTGGGTAATAACTGTCAATGAAGGTGTTTTATTAGCTTCAAAAATATGGAAAAAATACCCTTCAGATAGCCATTACATTTCTTGTTTGATCTTTGAAATGATGCTAGGACTGTTCATTCTTGCCATGGATTTATTCACATGATTGCTTGCAGATCCACAGACTTAACTTTTTCTGAAAGCTAAAAACAAGTAGCGTACATCTTGTGCACATAAATGTGTATTTATTTTTATCAAGGAAGACAATATTTACCGTAAGAGAAATTGACATGTTGTCAATTTTTTTAAAAAATGCCTCCGGTCAGTTTACACAGCATAAAGAAAATCTCAGCGTGCATGAGATTTCTATAAATCCCATCCACTGTAAAGGCCCCTTTACATTTAGCGATGCACCAGCGATCTGACCATCGATCCGACCTGGTCAGGATCGCTGGTGCATCGCTAAATGATCGCTAGTGAGCTGTCACACAGGCAGACCTCACAGCGATGCAGCAGCGATGCAGCGCACGATACTCACCTTTCACACACAGTGATCCTGACGTCCTCCCGCCCACCTCCACGCGTCGCTCGTCGTCACAGCAGGAAGCCCAGCAGGACGCGCCCGACGAGAAAAATCGGTGACGTTATAGCGATATCACTAGCGATATCGCTAAGTGTAAAACCCCCTTAAGATGTTGTATTTTTTGCACAGCATCAAAAATATACCAAATCCTTAAACTTAGCCTTAAATGAACAAAACCATTGCTGATTAACTCTGAACTACAAAAACATGACACTTAGGCAGTATGCCTAAGTGTTGCGCTTTTCTCGTATTTTTTCTGTGCAGTTTTGTCACAAAACCTGAAGGATTTCCTGATGCCAGCAAAGTGAATGAGAATCATGAAGTCTCATGTATTGTCATGTCTTTCAGCGTTTTTGCTTCATATTTCACCCATACTATAGAGTGAGTTAAAATCTGCGACAAAAACGTATGAAAAAAATGCACCAAAAACTAGGCAAAGATGTGCGTATTTTACGCTGCATTTTTCCTGCTGAGAGATACAGAAATGGTGCAGAAATTTCTGCAACAAATACTTAAAGGGAATCTGTCAGCAGACTTTTGCTATATAACCTGAAGACAGCATGAGGTAGGGGTTAAAACATAGATTTCAGCAATGCCTCTTTTATCAAGCTTCTATGTTTTATTTGCTTACAATGATTGTTTTAGCACCAGTAGCTTATCATTGCTGTGACTATCTGGTCTTAAGAGCCCTGGTCTCACATGCCCCCTCCTGTGATAGACACCTCACTGTCTATGAGAGTCTGTTCCCCTCATAGACTGTGAGCTTGCGAGCAGGGCTCTCATTCCTCTTGGTATCTGTTATGATCTATGTGATTATTGTTATGCTGTAATGTCTATCATCTGTACAAGCCACTCTGAAATGTAAAGTGCTTCGAAATATGTCAGCGCTATAGAAATAAAATTATTATTATTATTATTATTATTATGGACATTGTATATACAGTACTTACAAAGCCTGTGTGGGTGTGGCTTGCTTTCTCAGCTCTGCTTCATTGTTAAAGCTCTGATTGTGTCAGAACAGCTGCAGCCAGTAAGCTAAGTGATATTTAGTTGGATTCAGCTTCTCCGTGCCTACATTAGGTTTCTCTCAGATGAGGTAGTAAAAACCTGATGACAGATTTCCTTTAATGTGTTCATAAACCCTTAATGGGTACCTATCACATGAAAAAAACGCTATTAACCTGAAGATATGGGCTTAATCTGCAGGTTAATAGCGTTTTGAACCTGCCCGGCACCAACTCTTAGACCCTCCGCTGCTGGGAAGAAATGTACAAAAGTTTAGGGTCAATTAGAAATTTCTTTATTTTTTAAAGAAAAGCACAGTTTTTTTTTAATGAAGCCAACATTAAATGATTCAGAAATACACTCTATACATAGTTAATGTGGTAAATAACTTCTAGCTGCAAACGTCTGGTTTGTAATGCAATATCTTCATAGGTGTATAGAGGCCCATTTCCAACAACCATCACTCCAGTGTTCTTATGGTACTTTGTGTTTGCTAACTGTGTAAGAAGGCTAATGGAAGGTTAGAATACCCTTGAAAACCCTTGTTCAAGTATGCTAGCACAGCTGAAAACAGTTTGGCTGATTAGAAAAGCTATAAACCTGACCTTAATTTGAGCTAGTTGAGAATCTGGAGCATTACATTTGTTGGTTCCATTCAACTCTGAAAATGGCCAGAAAAAAAGAACTTTCGTGTGAAACTCGACAGTCTATTCTTGTTCTTAGAAATGAAGGCTATTCCATGCGAGAAATTGCCAAGAAACTGAAGATTTCCTACAATGATGTAGTACTACTTCCTTCAGAGGAGAGCACAAACAGGCTCTAACCAGAGTAGAAAGAGAAGTGGGAGGCCCCGCTGCACAACTGAGCAACAAGACATTAGAGTCTGTAGTTTGAGAAATCGACACATCACAGGTCCTCAACTGGCAGCTTCACTAAATAGTACACTCAAAACGCCAGTGTCTACATCTACAGTGAAGAGGCAACTCCGGGATGCTGGCCTTCAGGGCAGAGTGGCAAAGAAAAAGACATATCTGAGACTGGCTAATAAAAGGAAAATATTAATATGGGCAAACAAACACAGACATCGGACAGAGGAAGATTGGTAAAAAGTGTTATGGACAGATGAATCCAAGTTTGAGGTGTTTGGATCACACACATTTGAACATTTGTGAGACGGAGAACAACTGAAAAGATGCTGGAAGAGTGCCTGACGCCATCTGTCAAGCATGGTGGAGGTAATGTCTGGTCTGGGGTTGCTGTGGTGCTGGCAAAGTGGGAGATTTGTACAAGGTAAAAGGGATTTTGAATATGGAAGGCTATCACTCCATTTTGCAACGCCATGCCATACCCTGTGGACAGCGCTTGATTGGAGCCAATTTCATCCTACAACAGGACAATGACCCAAAACACACCTCCAAATCATGCAAGAACTATGTAGGGAAGAAGCAGGCAGCTGGTATTCTATCTGTAGTCGAGTGGCCAGTGCAGCCACCAGATCTCAACCCCATTGAGCTGTTGTGGAAGCAGCTTGACCGTATGGTAGGCAAAAAGTGCCCGCCAAGCCAAACCAATTTGTGGGAGGGGCTTCTGGAAGTATGGGGTGAAATTTCTCCAGATTACCTCAGCAAACTGCTAGAATGCCAAAAGTCTGCAATGCTGTAATTGCTGCAAATGGAGGATTCTTTGACAAAAGCAAAGTTTAAAGAAGAAAATTATTTCAAATAAAAAAAATCTTTTTTTTCGAGCCTTGTCAATGTCTGGACTAGATTTTAAATTAATTTGGCAACTCATTTGATTAATAAAAGTATGAGTTTTCATGGAAAACACAAAATTGTCTGGGTGACCCCAAACTTTTGAACAGTAGTGTACTTTACTCCTCCAGTAGCTTTTTGTGTTTCAATTACAGTGGTGGCCCCAGCGTGTGTTTAGTCACCACTCTGTGCATAGAGAGCGGCAGCTGTAACCTTGCCCTTGACACTCTGCCAGCGCTGGGCATGTTCAGAATGCTATTAACCTGCAGATTAACACCATATCTGCAGGTTAATAGCTTTTTTGATGTGACAGGTTCCCTTTACAGAGTGACTAAACTTTAGTTTTGATTTTTTCATAATTATCAGGCACTCAAATTGCCTGCAGATCGGTGGTGGAGGTCTTGAAACCCCACTGATGGCAAAAAGACCCCTGGAAAATGCATAGCTTAGCAGACATGAGCGCCTAGCTTCTGTTTCAGAAAGCATACGGTCCAGAGTATGAAATAAGTAAAAAGTATAGGATTCATACCAGAAGTAAAGTGCCTTCTAAATAGTAAAAATCAAGAAGAAAGTTTTGCTGTTTTTAACCCTTTCACCCAAAGCCTGTTTTCCGCTTCCCGACCAGGCCAATTTTTTCAATTCTGACCACTGTTATTTTATGAGGTTATAACTCTGGAATTCATCAATGGATCCCACTGATTGAGATGTTTTTTTCATTACATATTGTACTTAATGATAGTGGTAAAAACTTATCTGATATAACTTCCGTTTATTTCTGAAAAAATACAAATTTGGCGAAAATTTTGAAATTTTCTAACTTTTAATTTTTTTTGCCCTTAAATCAAAGAGTTATGTCACACAGAGCAGTTAATAAATAACATTTCCCACTTGTCTACTTTACATCAGCACAATTTTTGAAACTTTTTTTGTTAGGAAGTTATAAGGGTTAAAATTTGACCAGTGATTTTTCATTTTTACAACAACATTTACAAAACCATTTTTTATGGACCACATCACATTTGAAGTGACTTTGAGGGACCTATATAACAGAAAATACCCAAAAGTGACACCATTCTAAAAACTGCACCCTTAAGGTGCTCAACAACACGTTCAAGAAATTTATTACCCCTTCAGGTGCTTCACAGAAATTAGTGGAATGTGGAAGGAAAAAATAAACATTTACATTTTTTTTACCAAAATTTTTGTTTAGACCCATTTTTTTTTACTTTTACATGTGTAACAGGAGAAAATGGACAATACAAATTATTGTGCAATTTCTCTTGAGCATGCTGATACCACATATGTGAGGAAAAAACACTGTTTGGGAACATGGCAGGACTTGGAAGGGAAGGAGCGCCAGTTGACTTTTTCAGAAGTTTGTAACGTTGAGCCGTGAAAATAAAAAAAATCTAATTTTTCCCACAAAAATGTTTCCAAACTTTGCATTTTCATAAGGTTAACAGGAGAAGGTGAACCCCAAAATTTGTTGTGCAACTTCTCTTGAGTTTACCAATACCCCATATGTGGTCGAAAACTACTTTTGAGGCACAGTGCAAAGCTCAGAAGGGATGGAGTGCTATATTTAATTGCAGATTTTTGAGGGTGCCATGTCAAATTGTCAGAGCCCTGATGTGCCACAACAGCAGAATCCCCCATAAGTGACCGCATTTTACAAACTACACCTCTCAATTAATTCATATAGGGGTGCAGTGATCATATTGACACCAGAGGTGTGTCACAGAATATCATACCATTGGGCAGTGAAGAAAAAATAATTTACATTTTTACCGCCAAGATTGTGCGTCAGCCCCAAATTTTATATTTTCATATTGTGAAATGGGTAAAAATGGCACCAAAATTTGTCTCACAATTTCCTGCGAATGTAGAAATACCCTATACACTGGATGCAGAATTATTAGGCAAAGGAGTATTTTGATCACATCATCCTTTTTATACATGTTGTCCTACTCCAAGCTGTGTAGGCTTGAAAGCTAACTGCCAACTATGTAAATCAGGTGATTTGCATCTCTGAAATGAGGAGGGTTTGGTCTAATGACATCAAAACCCTATATAAGGTGTGCTTAATTATTAGGCAACTTCCTTTCCTTTGGCAAAATGGGTCAGAAGAGAGATTTGATGGACTCTGAAAAGTCAAAAATTGTGACATGTCTTGCAGAGGGATGCAGCAGTCTTGAAATTGCCAAACTTTTGAAGCGTGATCACCGAACAATCAAGCGTTTCATGTCAAATATTCAAATATCTAACATTAATGGGTGTTAGTATGTGATACATGCCTATTGTCATTTTAATTATATTGGGGAATTGCCATTATATTCACATAATTGACTTAGGTATAAACGCTAATTTTTCCATTGCCCCTCATTAACATATGCTTATACCTGCCCACTGATGCTAATGCATGCTAATGCATGACATATTGTACCATTGTACTTTGGTTGGCTCTATTTCTTTTGTTCCTCCTCGGCATATTCATTTGATTTTGAAAGTACATTTTACCGTATGGGAGACATAGGTATTATTAGTCTTTGCACCTTTCTTTACATCTCATGTGATGTGGATTTATTGCACTTTCTGCTCACTACCCTCCTGTCTCTGTACATTTGTCTGTCTATTTAATAAAATCTATTTTTATAGTGATTTGTGGACTGTTTGGTCGTGTTTTTGAGGTTTCCTCACAATCTTTGGATCAGTAAAGGACAGAGAGCTCCACTCCGACTCAGACGCAAGCAATGTGGAGGTGGGGTACTGGTATGGGCTGGTATCATCAAAGATGAACTTGTGGGACCTTTTTGGGTTGAGGATGGAGTGAAGCTCAACTCCCAGACCTACTGGCAGTTTCTGGAAGACACCTTCTTCAAGCAGTGGTACAGGAAGAAGTCGGTATCATTCAAGAAAAACATGATTTTCATGCAGGACAATGCTCCATCACATGCATCCCAAAACTCCACAGCGTGGCTGGCCAGTAAAGGTCTAAGAGAAGAAAAAATAATGACATGGCCCCCTTGTTCACCTGATCTGAACCCCATAGAGAACCTGTGGTCCCTCATAAATTTGAGATCTACAGGGAGGGAAAACAGTACACCTCTCCGAACAGTGTCTGGGAGCCTGTGGTGGCTGCGGCACGCAATGTTGATCGTAAACAGATCAAGTAACTGACAGAATATATGGATGGAAGGCTTTTGAGTGTCATCATAAAGAAAGGTGGCTATATTGGTCACTGATTTTTTTTGTTTTGTTTTTGAATGTCAGAAATGTTTATTTCTAAATTTTGTGTTGCCCTATTGGTTTAGCTGGTGAAAATAAACAAGTGAGATGGGTAAATATTTGGTTTTTATTAAGTTGCCTAATAATTCTGCACTGTAATAGTTACCTGCACAAACAGATATCCTCCTAAGATAGCCAAATCTAAAAAAAAACCCACTCCAACTTCCAAAAATATTAAGCTTTGATATCTATGAGTCTTTTGGGTTGATTGAGAACATAGTTGTTGTTCAATAATAAAAGAAATCCTCTCAAATAAAACTTGTCTAATAATTCTGCACCCAGTGTATGTGGTTGTACAGCTTAGCCACAAGGCGAGATTTGAGCCTCCTTGAGCGCATATTTCCATAGAATAGTTTGCAGACTCCTTATACAGAGCACCTAAATGCTAAAAAAGCAGAATCCCCCTCAAGTGACCCCGTTTTGGAAATTATACCCCTGTAGGAATTTATCTACAGGTGTAATGACAATTTTGACTCCATGTGTGCTTTCCAGAAACTAGCAGTAGTGGATAATGCTGAATGACAATTGCAAACTGCCAATGTAGTGAACAGTATGTTGAAGTGACCAGTAAGTTGTAGTGACTAGTACATTATGTCCAGCTCATGCTTCTGGAGACACGTACCCATAGATTAGGCAAGCTCACTACAAAAATGCCAAACATGTGGGTGCTAAATGTGGTTTAGACACACTAGGGGATCAAAAGGGCAGGGGGCGGTTTGATTTGAGAGCGCAGAATCTGCGGAAGCGAGAAGCCATTTTGCTTTTCCAGAGCCTTTGTGCTACCAGTAAACACCCCATATATTTCCATTGACAGATGATGGACCTGAGTGGGGACTTGCTTTTTTTGTGGATTGAGGTGAAGCTTTCACTGGGAACATTTTCTATAACATTTAGGATACCATTTATCTGGCACTCTACGCTGAGTTTCCATCTAAATTTCTGAGTGACGTAACAGATGAAACCCCAAAGAGATCCATTCACTATAATTAGGCAGCAGAGTTACTCTGGACTCCGTCTGGCCTCTGTTCAGTGGTGTCCTTTTCAGAAGTGCACAAAACTGTGGTCGAACATGCTTTTAAGCATGACTAAAAAGATGGACACCGCCAGATCACAGGTCCTTTGGCATCCACAGTGCCTCCATCTGCCTCATTACAGGAAATCTTCTTCTGTTCTGTCTGAATCACGTATTTCAGAGATTTGCATGGAAAACCCGGTGTTAGCGCTCAACGCAGAGTGCAGGATAATTATGACCTGAGCCTTACTGCGATCTTTGGAAGGCAGAATGAACAAATCAACAGCAGTGAACAATAGATTTTATTTATTTTTTTGGCAGTTCCTCATGTGGTATAAGTGATTAGACGACTTTATTCTTTGGGTCAGTGTGATAACAGTGATACCAGATTTATCGGGTTTTTATGTTCGTCAGCTGTCGCACACTAAAATAAGTTTTTTATTGCAAAAACTAGTTTTTGCATTGTCATATTTAGACAGCTATAATTTTTTCATATTTCTGCCAACAGAGTTATGCAACAGCTTCTTTTCTGCGGGACGAGTTGAGGATTTCATTGGTACCATTTTTGGGCACATTACTTTTTTAAATTTCTTTCTATTCAGATTTTTGGGAGGTAGAATGAACAAAAACCATCAATTCTGGAATTGTTTTTTTTGCTATTAATACCGTTCCGTTTGTGGTAAAATTGATAAGGGATCTTTATTCTTCTGGTCAGTACGATTATAGTGATGACCCATTTTTATCATTTTTTGTGTTTTGGTGCTTTTACACAATAAAAACTATTATTTATTATTGTTTACTAGATTAAGGCCCGATGCTATCGCATCGGGAGGATGCGATAGCATCACACCTCTTGCCATGTTAACCCTCAACACACACTCCTCTCACCTTTCACCATCTCCACTCACTCTTTCACTCCACATACGACCCCTTCTCTCACTCCGTCTCTCATACTCACGCCGTCATCGCCGCTGCTCCACGATCCCTGACATCCTCTTCCGCCGGCGCCATCCTGGATCCAGACGTTGTCCACGCCGGCGACATGTTCTTGCGGCGACGCCATCTTGAGTATCGTGAAATCCCGCGATAGTCAAGATAGCGTCGCCGGAAGAACATGTCGCCGGCGTGGACGACGTCGGGATCCAAAATGGCGTCGGCGAAATCTCGCGAGTTTTCGCCGACGCCATTTTGGATCCCGACGTCGTCCTCGCCGGCGACATGTTCTTGCGGCGACGCCATCTTGACTATCGCGGGATTTCGCCGATCCAAAATGGCGTCGCCGCAAGAACATGTCGCCGGCGTGGACGACATCGGGATCCAAAATGGCGTCGGCGTAATCTCGCGAGATTTCGCCGACGCCATCTTTTTGGATCCCGAGTCGTCCACGCCAGCGACATGTTCTTGCTGCGACGCCATCTTGAATCTCGCGGGATTTCACGAAATCCAAGATGGCGTCGCCGCAAGAACATGTCGGCGGCCTGGAGAACGTCTGGATCCAGGATCGCGGCGGCGGAGGAAGATGTCGGGGCAGCGACGATGACGGTGTGAGTATGAGAAACGGAGTGAGAGAAAGGAACGTATGTGGAGTGAAAGAGTGAGTGGACGTGAGTGGAGGTGAAAGGTGAGAGGAGTGTCTGTTGAGGCGGTGTGGTGTGTTGAGGGTTAACATGTGTGTGTGTGGTGACGTCACCGGTTACAACTGGACGGAAGTTGTTACAACCGGAAGCTGCTTAGGGCATTTATTATTATAGATTATTAATCTGACAGCTAAAACTTTTATTTTACCACTGACAGAGCTTTATGGTGGCTTATTTTTTGCAGGACAAGATGATGTTTTCAGCGCTACCATTTTTATTTACATTCTTCTTTTTATCGTGTTTTATTGCACTTTTTGTTCGTTGATATGATGATAAAAATAAAAAAGGGAAAAAAAACTCTGCTTTTTTACAGTGTTCACTGAAGGGGTTAACTAGTAGGATAGTTTTATATATCTGGTCGTTCCGGACGCATCAATATCAAATTTAGGTACTTTTTATTTTTACATAAATAAATGTATTTATTGAGATAATATTTTTTCTTTTTATTTGTTCTTTATTTGGTGATTTTTTTTATTTTTTTATTTTTACACATTGTAATAACTTTTTTTAACTTTTTTACATTGTCTCAGGATGGGACATCACGGTGTACTGACAGATCGCTGATCTGATACTCTGCAATCCTTCAGCACTGCAGAGCATCAGAGCAGCACCTGACAGGCAGGGGAAGAGTAATGTCAGCTCCTGCTCTTAGCAGGCATTCACTGGCCACCTTTCCTGCAGGACCGTGAAGGACACCGTGGCCATCTTGCGACCAGGAGTCACCATGGAGATTACAGACACAATGCGATCGCATTGCGTTGTGCTAATGGAAGCAGACAGGAAGCCCACTCCCTCTGCGATGCTCCTCAATGTCGCTGTCACTACTGACAACGGCATGAGAAGGGTTAAACGTCCACGATCAGTGCTAGCACCAATCACGGGCATTACTGCAGAAAGTCAGCTCTCATATATGCAGCGGCACTCAGCGTGAGCCTGCGTGATTGCAGCACCATACTTATACTTCTCTTTGCAGAAACGCAGCTACTGCAGAGCAGTATACTGTATATGCAGTATATGGCGCATGTCAGTAAGAGGTTAACAAAAATCAGAATCTGTAATAACAAAGTTTCCAATGATGCATTTTTTAACATGACAACACTAGGCTGCATGTTGCTTATGCTACTGTGAGCAGCTCTTGTCCCATTAGATGAGCACTGGGCAGGAGTATACATATTGCATACATCATTGCCGTTCCTGGCTTCAAAACCGGCAAATCCTCGTAGCGCACATTGTGTGTGCTGGGAGAATTCATAAGTCTGCAGTCACACAGAGTGACTGCAGACTTTTCATTTTTGACTGGACAGCCCCATTAAACCTGCTATCAGAGTCTGCGGCATCTCTGGACTTGTCTCCCACTGAGCACATTTGAGGAGTCTTTAGTCGGTAATTTCAAAGGAAGCTGCCAGCAGTAGATGTTGATGATTTGCATGCCCAAGTGCATTCAGCATGGCAGAATTTTCCTTAGACAACCACTGATGACATGCCAAGGAGTGTAAGTGCCTGTATTTCAGCATTATTCATCATACTTGATACTGAATTAATTTTTTTCTCTCCATTTTTTCATAATTTACATATCATTAACATAATTCCACGACTTTTCTTGCTTAGTGTTACACTTTCAATGCTAAGGAGTGTATTATTGAGTTAGGAGCATTGAACAGTGAACATGTGGGATTACGTCTCCTTTATGGATCCTGTTTGTAGCTTGCTTGTTTATATTGCTTTATGTGTGTAACCTTTGTCAAATTGAGATTATAATTATTAATAAACTAGCAGCGCAAATAATAAGACTAACGGCTATTATAATGCCAACCTTGAAATTGCACATTTCCCACTTCTCTTCCATAAAAATCACCTTTAGAGATTTATGGTAATAACAAGGTGTGTTTGTAGCACGGCAGCTGACAGGCGACATAAAGAAATAGCACAACAGTCATCACTTTACTGTAAATGACATGTTTACACCCTGATAAACCACTTCCACAACCCATTTCCATCATCATTATCCATTAGCAGTAATCCATCAGAAAGCGAATCAATAAATGGCCTCTCCCTCCCAATGAGCGGAATCTGTGAAATAAAATGCTCCTTTTTCAAGGCTCATTACATGGGCACATATTTCAAGTACCAATATATAATAGCACCGCCCGTCCTACTTCACATAACTCTACATAATTATTGTACGGCAGCGCAGCTCGGAGGGTGTTCATGTGGATGGATTAGTCGGAGATTTACTGTACAATAATAAAATATAGATAAAGGCATGTCAGGTGCTACCAGCTTTATTATTTCTTAATAACGTCGGTACATGGAGCATTAATATAGCTTCACCGTGTTTCTAACCTGCCAGCAAAAGACAAGGCTAACTGTAGTCCGCTCCCTGTGGGCGCAGTGTTGACGCAGGAAAATGTACTTCTTTTTGATGAAAATGAAATCATCAAGTGCGGCAGCTTCAGTATCAGACAAGCCATTCTGGCTGCAGTTCAGACTCCATTCTCTGAAGGAATTACCAGCTAGTGTTGTTATAGCTTTATTGATCTTAGAGAAAATCGGGATCTTATCCTGAGCCAGACAGATAAGTCTTATTGTTTTTTTTAAACCAAAAAAGAAAAGGTGTACACTGTACAGTGATTGTACTGAAGACGCAGAAAATTACGTGACCCACTGATCTGTTTTCATTGTGCTATGAGGTCATTGATGAGGATGACGACTACTATTATTAGTATTTTTCATGTGTTCACATGTTATGGATTTTATGTATATTTTCAATTAGTAAACAAATGAAATGCGATGTCTAAATACTCACTACAGTATACACTGCTGAAGTGCGAAAATTGACTTAGGCTATGAAATTTTACTAGTCAATTCTTTGTGGTTTTCAATATTTGCAATGCATAGGGTGAAATCTGCAGCAAATCCACAACAAAATCCTTGACAGAATATGCAGAAATGTATTATGCCAGTAGTGGCCATAGCCTTAGGCCTCATTCAGACCTCCGTTTTTCATATACGTGCCATATCTGTGGTTTTCGTGGACAGTGCATGTGCCCATTATATTCTATGGAGCTGTTCACATGTCCATCTATCAGCACAATACAAAAATCGTTTAGCACAGCTATATAAGTGGTGGTGCAGCAAGTAAGATCCTAGTCCGTAATCATATGAATATAGAAACTTGGCACACACTATATATATTTTCCAGTGAAAAGGTAGATTTTAATGTACAGTACATACAGTATAGACGTTTCGGTCACATTGACCTTCAGATGAAGCGGGGACCCAGTCCATGGCCCTGGGCGGCCAAGTAATGGGGGAATGTAATGATTTGAATGTAGTTAGATGAATAGTTCGTGACGTCACCTGTGGTGCTCGGCAAGAGGGGTGTTAAGCCGTCGCTGCATGCAGATCTGCTGGGACTGATGGTATGGTGCAGCAAAGATGTAAAAGCTCCCCACAGGTGAAGCTGTAGTCCCAGGGCAGTGTAGATGTGGTTGGCACAGGGATGTAGCGGTGCCGGAAAGGTAGGAAACAGACAAGACACAGCGGGGTGCAATTTCTGTACCTTTACTTGATAAATGCAGTCCAGGGTCCTAATTACAGATGGTACCGGAGCAGGCTAGCCTGGAAGCAACTCAGGAATTCTCTATCAGCAGATGGGCTGTGCAGTCTCCTTCCTAGCGCTTACTTGAGGGATCTCTAGTACTGAGTTACACTGGAGTTCCTCCTGTCAGATGTTCCCAAGAACTCTACTTGTACGGCAGACAACTGTAGCCTGCTCCAGGGACTCCTCACTCCTAAGTCCCGCCTCACTATCCGTGTTGCTGTTGTGCCCTCAAGTCTTAGATGGGAGTATTGCATTTACAGCCTTCTACTCCTCTGGTGTCTGCTGTAGGACCATCAGTGTCCATACAGCCATGGAGACCAGGCTCCAGTTCATGCCCCCTTTCGGGAGATGAGCTCTTCCTCTCAGCTCTATCTCAGTGCTCCTTCCACACGTCTGCACACTTCACCCTCCGCAGACTAACTAACTCTCCTTCCTCCTGGCCCTCAGAGAGCACTCCTCCCCTCAATTCCGGTTCAGAGTCCCCCCTGCTGGCCTGGAGTGAAACTGTGTTGCATGCATATATTGACTGCGACAGAGACCCGTCATTGCCTCCAAGCCTAGCATTACCCTCCCTGGAGGAAGGCAAAGCCAGTGTGGCGATCTCACTCCAGGGGGCGCCACACTGTCTGTGATTAACATTGTAATAAATGGGAGAAGCTTTGGAATTTATGGTTAAATTTAAACACTGATAACTTTTGGCCCTTATTTTGCATCTGTGAAAAACCACTGACATCTGAGTGTGGCATTAAAGGGGTTTTCCCACAAACAAAGTACATTTTAATCAATAAGTCTTGGAATAATAAGTTCTACAATTGGATGTGTGAAAAAATGTTCCTGTGCTGAGATGATCTTATACTGTAAGTGTGCCTCTGCTGTGTACTGTGTAAAGCCTCTTCCACACATCCTGATAAAAACCAGTGATGTTAACAATGCCCGTGTGTAGCATCCGTGTGCACCATCAATGTGACACGTACCGGCATCTGGGAAAAGCAGTACACTTATCACTGTTCCCTTTGCGCCGGGTGCTGAATCCAACTCATCATTGTCGCCTGGTCTCCCTGCAATCAGTACGACCAGTCGACGCTGATGAGAGTTGGAGTCAGCACCCACCATATGTGTATCGAGTGTATTAAATAAATAAATAAATTTAAAAAAAAAAACAGCATGGGATCCTCTTAATTTTCCTCCCCATCCAAGTGAAAGCCTAAATCTGGTGTTAATATTCTGAGAAAAGGCAAAAGACCATAAAGGTTCCCAGCTCACAGCTGTTTGCTTAGCCTTTATTGGTTAATAAAGAGGGACCAAAAAATAAAATGGCGTGGGGTCCCCCCCTATTTTTACTAACCAGCAAAGGCTGAACAGACAGATGTAGGCTGATCATAGAATCGTAGAGTTGGAAGGGACCTCCTGGGCCATCTGGTCCAACCCCCTGCTCAAAGCAGGATTCGCTAAATCATCCCAGTCAGATGCCTGTCCAGCCTCTGTTTGAAGACTTCCATTGAAGGAGAACTCACCACTTCTCGTGGCAGCCTGTTCCACTCATTGATCACTCTAACTGTCAAAAAGTTTTTTCTAATATCTAATCTGTGTCTCCTCCCATTCAGTTTCATCCCATTGCTTCTAGTCTTTCCTTGTGCAAATGAGAATAAAGTTGATCCTTCTACAATGTGACAGCCCTTTAGATATTTGTAGACCGCTATTAAGTCTCCTCTCAGTCTTCTCTTTTGCAAACTAAACATTCCCAAATCCTGCAACCTTTCCTCATAAGACAGGGTTTGCAGACCGGTCACCATTCTGGTCGCTCTTTTCTGAACTTGCTCCAGTTTGTTGATGTCTTTTTTAAAATGTGGTGCCCAAAACTGGACACAATATTCCAGATGAGGTCTGACCAAAGAGGAGTAGAGGGAAATAATGACTTCACGTGATCTAGACTGTATGCTTCTGTTAATACATCCTAGAATTGCATTTGCCTTTTTTGCTGCTGCATCACACTGTTGACTCATATTCAGTCTGTGATCTATTAGTATACCCAAGTCTTTTTCACATGTGCTGTCACTTAGCCCTATTCCTCCCATTCTATATATGCTTTTTTCATTTTTATTGCCCAGATGTAGTACTTTGCATTTCTCCCTGTTAAAAACCATTCTGTTAGTTGCTGCCCACTTCTCCAGTTTAATTAAATCTTTTTGAATCCTCTCTCTTCTCTAGTATTAGCTATCCCTCCTAGCTTTGTGTCATCAGCAAATTTGATCAGTTTACCCTCAATTCCTTCATCTAAATCATTGATAAAGATGTTGAACAATACAGGGCCCAGGACAGAGCCCTGTGGTACCCCACTTGAGACATTCCTCCAACTGGATGTGCAGCCATTTACGACCACTCTTTGGGTCCGATCACTAAGCCAGTTATGAATCCACCTAACAGTTGCCTTGTCCATTCCATACTTAGTCATTTTTTCAATAAGGATTGTATGAGAGACTTTGTCAAATGCTTTGCTGAAGTCAAGATATACTATATCTACAGCATTTCCTTGATCCACCCAATCAGTGATACCGTCATAGAAGGAAATTAAGTTAGTCTGACATGACTTATTAGTTACAAACCCATGCTGACTCTGTTTAATCACTTCATTCTTATCCAGGTATTGACATACATGTTGTTTAATAATTTGTTCAAAGATCTTTCCTGGTATAGAAGTCAGAGACTCACCGGCCTATAGTTGCCTGGGTCCACCTTCTTCCCCTTTTTGAAGATAGGAACAACATTTGCTCTTCTCCAGTCTTCTGGCACTTCTCCTGTTCTCCAAGAATTTTCAAAGATTATGGAGAGGGGTTCAAAAATTTCTTCTGCTATCTCCTTCAGTACTCTGGGGTGTAATTCATCTGGACCTGGAGACTTGAATTCATTTAGGTTAGCTAAGTGTTTCCTCACTATCTTTCTGTTTATAGATATCCTGGATTCTTCTATTCCCTTAATAGGACAGTGAATAACAGTTGATGTTACATTTCCTTTCTGAGAGAAAACAGATGCAAAATAGGAATTTAAAAGTTCAGCCTTCTCAACATCCTGTCTTACCATGTCATCATTTTCATCCTGTAAAAATCCTATAGCATCTTTGACTTTTCTTTTACTTTTGACATATCCCCAAAATCCTTTATTATTGCTTTTGACATCTCTTGCAAGCCTCAATTCATTTTCAGCTTTAGATAATCTGATTTGTACCCTGCAGGTTCTGCAGACAGCATTATATTCTTCTTTAGATATGCCTCCCTCTTTCCATTTTATAAACATTTTTTTCTTCCTTTTTAGCATGTGCTTAAGTTCTGTGTTCATCCATCCTGGCTTCCTTAAATGCTTCCTATTCTTCCCTCTTTTCGGAATTGTTAACAACTGTGCTTTGAGAATTTCATTTTTCAAGATTTCCCATCCTTCCTGGACATTTTTGTCTTTAAGGATATCCAGCCATTGGATCCCTCCAATTCTCTTTCTGAATCCCTTAAAATCTGCCTTTCTGAAATCTAACCTTGATGTCTGAGTCTTCACAGGTCTTCCGCCTCTAGTTATCCAAAATTCTAAAATAGCATGGTCGCTACCTCCTAGGGTCCCAGCCACTTTTACCTCCTCAACCATTTCCTCCCTGTTTATAAGGATTAGATCCAAGGTAGCAGTTCCCCTTGTTTTCTCCCTTACCTTTTGGAAGATAAAGTTGTCAGCAAGAGAGGATAAGAATCTCCTTGACCTGTTAGTTTTGCCTGAGAGAGATTCCCAACAAATGTCTGGATAGTTGAAATCTCCCATGACAGCTATGTCATATTTTTTCGAGAACTTGGCCATTTGATGCATAAAGAGTTCATCCATATCTTCAGCTTGCACAGGCGGCCTGTAGTAAATGCCTACAATGGTGTCCTTTCCATTGTTCTGTACTTGTATTCTTACCCAAACAGTTTCCACAGAACTCCCAGTCTCTGAAGCTTCAATCTCTGTGCAGATATACGCGTTTCTAACATACAATGCGACACCTCCTCCTCGTTTATCAAGTCTGTTTCTTGCAAATAAGTTGTATCCTTCTAGTCTTGTACTCCAATCATGTGTATTGTCCCACCAAGTTTCAGTGATTCCAATGACATCATATTTCTTTTCCTGTGTTAATAGTTCCAATTCTCCTTGTTTGTTGCCCATGCTTTGTGCATTAGTATAGAAACACTTTAGTTTGTGATTGGTTTCTCTTTCTCCAATATTTTTATTAATTAGATTCTTTCGTCTTTGTTCTTCCTTTCCACTTCTAATAGCAGAGTTCTCAATAGCATTTGTCAGGTGTATGGCTTTTTCTGGTCTTTTGCTTCCCTTCCCATGTTGTTCTAGTTTAAAGCTCTCCTTACAAGAGTAGCAAGGCGATTTCCAAATACATGCTTTCCAGTCTTCGTAAGGTGCACCCCATCTCTAGCAAGTAGTCCATCGTATAAGTAGTTCACTCCGTGATCCAGAAATCCAAATAGTTGCTGACGGCACCATCGACGTAGCCAGTTGTTTACCTGCAGAATCTTATTCCACCTCCTTGTTCCATGGCCATCCACTGGGAGGATGGAAGAGAAGACCACCTGCGCTCCCAGTTCTTTCACTTTCTTGCCTAAGTCTTCAAAGTCTCTGCAGATGGTTTCCAGGTCGTTTCTTGCGGTGTCATTTGTCCCCACATGTAGTAGCAGGAATGGGTAGTCATCTGTAGGTCTGAAGAGTCCTGATATCCTGTCAGACACATCTTTAATTTTTGCACCTGGAAGACAGCACATTTCTCTTGAAGTTGTATCCGGTCTGCAGATAGCGGCCTCTGTTCCTCTCAACAGGGAATCCCCCATGACCACCACTCTCCGTTTCTTCTTCACAACATTTTTCTTTCTCCATCCAGGAGGACTCTGAAGGCGTACAAGGTTGCTGTTTGTTGGCAAAGTCTTATCCTGATGTATTTCTTCATCGTTTTCCTGCGTGAGAGCCTGGTACTGGTTTCTGAGCAGTATGGGTGCTGACTGCTTCCTGATCCTCCTGCTTCTCTGGGTAACATGTCTCCATTCCTCTGTTTCTTTAGGTGCACTTCGAATTTTTTCTCTTTCTGTAACATGAAGAGATAATTCTGCTCTGTCCAAGAACTCTTCACCTTCCTTAATGATCTTCAACGTAGCTAACCTCTCTTCGAGATTTTGCAACTTTTCCTCCAACAGGGACACAAGCTTGCATTTGTGGCATGTGAAGTTTGGCTTTTCCACTGGTAAATCTGTGAACATGTAGCAAGAAATGCAGCTCACCAAATGGCTCCTGGCCTCTTCCATCTTGAGATTTCTTAAAATCGATTTCCTCTTTTCAGCTGCAACGCCCAAAACCCAGTGATCGTTGAGCTCGCGGAGACTCTTCACTTATCCCAGAAGGCACTGGGAATATGCAAATGATCTCCTCAAGACTCTTCCCCTGGTTTTCCGATTTCCTCTTTTCAGCTGCAACGGCCAAAACCCAGTGATCGTTGAGCTTGCGGAGACTCTTCACTTATCCCAGAAGGCACTGGGAATATGCAAATGATCTCCTCAAGACTCTTCCCCTGGTTTTTGGGGAAGACCCTTTGATATTAAGGGTGTGTGCACAAGTACACTTGTGTGTGCACAAGTAAGCATTTTTTTCGCATGTTTTAAGCGTTTTTACTGGCAAAAATGCTTAAAAACGCTTACAAGAAGCATACCATTCATTTTAATGAATTCTGCACTTTTGTGCATATTGATGCGTTTTTTCCGTGAAAAAAACCCATCGCGGTAAAAAACGCAGAATGCTCATTAATTTCGTGGGAAAATCCGCATTTCTAATTATTTTCTATGAGACTGGGGACGCTATGAAAAAAAACGCATAAAAAGTGCAAAAATCACAGAAAAAAACAAACGCGTTTTCTGGGAAAGAGTCCGGTTATCAGTCAGGTATTTTCTGCATACGTGGGTACATAGCCTAATAGTCTGCAAAGGGGACATGCATATTGGCCTCCTCCAACATTAAGAACATCAGCCCTCATCTGCCCCAGAAATGGTGCATCCGTTAGATGCTCCAGTTCAGGAGCTTAGTCTCGGCTCTTCCTATTATTCCTGTTGCGCTGGCAAGTGAGGTAATAGTTTTGGGGTTGATGTCAGCTTTTTTATGTCCGCTGACACCAAGCCCAGAGGTTAGTAATGGAGTGGTGTCTACCATACACCCCCATTGCTAACCCTGTAGTCAAAATTAATAAAGACACAGAGAAAGAAAAGTCCTTTAATTGAAAAAAAACTCCCCGACCCTCTTTTACCCCTTTATTAACCTAAAAAGAAAAGTCAAACTAATCCTCACTGTCTGCCGTTAATCCATAATGATGATGTCCTACAACGATCCCCAGCTCTGATATATCAAGATGGTGTGGTGAGCGGTGACATCAGTAATGTGATATAATGCCGTCCCCATAGTAGTATAATGCAGCCCCATATAACATAGCGCAGTCCCATAGGAGTATAATGCAGCCCCCCATAGAGTATAAGGCAGTCCCTATAGTCCTCTAGTATTACGGCCACCATATACTCACTGATTTAAAAAAATAAATAACTGCAATACTTACCCCACCTCATTCTACCGCAGCAGCGTGTCTCCTCACCTCAGCAGCGACACTGCCAGGCAGAGCGTGGTGCGTAATGAAGTGACGTCATCGTGCCTGCAGCACGACTGCCCGGCAGAGCGTGGTGCGCAATGAAGTGACGTCATCGTTACCCCAGCCTCCTTCATTTCTCATAACATACTCTTGGCACATTGATAGTGTGCGGGAGGTACAGGCCGGCACTTCTCTTTAATGGGCGGATGATCTCCGGTGGGGATATGCTGTTGGACCCCTTTTGCCTGCCCAAAGTCCATAGGATGTTTGCTGAAGACTCGTTCAAATTCTCGAGCCACCCGGTAAGCCCCACGCTTTTGGTGCGAAGGGGTGGAGTCAGTGCCTACGTGTAGCTGCTGACACCAATCCTCCAGCTGCCCTTCAGACCCCTTGTCCTCCACCTGGTCAGACGGAAGCAAGGGTTCCGCTGCCTCTATTGTATTGTTACTGACAGTGAACAACTTAGCAAGGGTGGCATACCGAGGTAAATAGACTTCTTTCTCCCCACAATTCAAGATGCATACTGGTACTCTCTCCTTGCGAACATAAACTACCCCTCTGGCTGTCAGGATAGTGGGCCTACTATCAGAGTACATGGTTTCTACCAGGGCTTGGTAATCTTGACCCCTAAGGCCTATTGCTGCCTGACACCAAATTAACATTTCACTCTTGGGGGGTACTGCAATGGGGAATGAATCACTTACTCTGACACTGCCGACTTCTCCTCCATACAGCTCTACCTGTTGTCTCTGCATCAGGGCTCTGATCTCCTTTTGCAGGACCCGCTGCTGACTGGAGCTGGCGGTCTCAGCTACCTGTTGTAACAAAACAATATATTCTCCAAGACAATTTTCTATTACATTGGTGCCTAAAGTGATCATAGGATGGCATTCTTGTTTGTCAATATCAGCTATAATCAAACCTTGTGACTGCAGTTCCACTCGGCCAATCTTGATGGTCACCTCTTTAAATCCCACCTGAGGCAAGGGCTGACCATTGCTGGCAAAGATGGCAAGGTGTTCATCAGGGCTGCGAGTAATGTCTGAATCAGCCCAGTACCACTTAAAGAGGACATATGGCATTGTTGTCACCTGGGAGCCGATGTCCAGTAAGGCGTTCATCGGGAAGCCATCAATCACGACGGACAGGACCGGCCATCCTCCCACGTACTTGTCTCGTCAGCTTGGTGGGCCTGGATGTCTTCTCCTGGGGGTTGGCCCTTAACCCCAGGGGTTGCTCGCTTAAATAACAGAATCTTGCGATGTGTCTCATGCCTTGTTGCAGCGACGACAGATGGGCTGTCCATCCTTGTCGTAACAATCGCTGTCTCTCCCTCTGTTCGGTGGAATTCTCCTCTGCCATCGCCACAGAGCGTCATCTGAACTGGAGGCTAGCTGGATCTTCTTCTTTGGAGCCACTTGCATGGACTGCACAGTTTTTGTGAGTGCAGCCAAAATTTTGGTCAGTTCCTTGACCTAGAGACATAGGTCTGCAGCAGAGTCATCATCTTGGGCCGGTGTGTCGGTCTCAATAGGGGTATGGGGAAAGGATGCTGCCTTCTGCTGGTATGCAATTGCTGGATACCTAGAGGGCTCTGTGCCACTAGGATTTGGTTCACACAGCACCCGGATGGCCCTATCCTTAAGTGTGCAAAGTCCAGTTCAGGATTTTGAAGGGCCATTATGCGCAGCTGTGTCCTTTGATTTTTAGCCGGAGTCCCTCTATAAATTGCTCCATTAGCAATCTATCTTCATCTTGCACGCTGTCAGGGTCAATCTGCTTTACGGCCCTTAGTGCCTCCTAAAGGTTAAGGGCATAGTCCCCTATACTGTCCTGCACCCTTTGTTTGCACCCGAAGAACCTCAATTTTATCTCTGCTGCAGTGTGGGTGTCAAAAGTGTCCTTCAGCCTGGCCAAGATTTGTTTGACAATTCCTTTATCAGTGTCCGGTCAGGACTTTACTTCCCTCTGGACCGCACCAGTTAACTGGCCAATGAGGATGCTGACTTTTTGACTCAGACAGGGGGTACACATTGAACAAACTACTCAGTTTCTCCTTGAAATCGCTCAGGGTGTGCGACTCCCCTGAGTACTGTGGTAACCAGGCCGCTCCTGGTATGTACGGCATTGATAGCAGCATTATGCAGGCAGCAGCCGTGGCCGCCACTGGATCTTCCTGCACTATGGGGGCTGCGGCTGAGGCCGCCGCTGGATCTCCACCCGGGTTGGGCATTTTCTTTTCCCCTCAGTGAACCTCAACCTTTACGGTGGTCTGCAGCTGCTCCCCGACAGGCTGGTTTGAGCTCCTTCTGGTCTCCAAGCCGGGACTTCCTGCTTTTCATCCGCTCATAATAAAGCACGGCTCCAGCTTCACTTCGCCCGCTGATGTCGGAGCGCAGGGCAGGGCTTTGCTTCGCACTCTTTTTCAGGCTCCGCCCACAACAGCACGCCCTTCTCTTCTTGCGCGCGCCGAGTGACGCAGTTATGGCGGTGATTTGAAAGTTCAATAAAGTCTATGGCACACAATTAAATAAAGTCTCTGGCACTCAGTACCTGATAATGTCGGGCTACGAAATCCTGTTCGTGATGCCAAAATTGCCACACCCCGCAGGGCTGTGGGCTACTCGGTACCTGGTCAGTTCTGTTACTTCAGGGGATGTCACGGCAGTGGTGACCCGGTCCATGGCCCTGGGCGAGCAATCAAATGATGAAGGGCATAGTTATTATGGGGGATTAATTCGTGATGTCACCTGTGGTATTCGGCAATTAAGGTGTTAGCCGATGCTGCTTGAAAGACTTCTCGGGCTGATGGTGATGCAGCAGAGTTGTTACAGCTCTCCACTGGCAGAGCTAGGCCCCAGGGCAGTTGTATGTTTAATTTAAAATGGTAGTGACTAGAGATGAGCGACTTTGCCTTTTTTAGGGTCGAGCCGGGTTTCATGAAACCCAACTTTCTCAAAAGTCGGGTCGAACAAAATCGTCCGACTATAGGAGGCCGACTGAAACACGAAACACAATGCAAGTCAATGGGGAAGCAAAGTCGGCAGGGAGTGGAAGACAGTAAACACACCTACAGTGCCCATTTCAATGCCAAAAACATCAATTCTTATTACTGAAGCTTGTCAACCTTAATTTACTTCATAATAATAGTTACGCATTGAAAACAGGGGGTTATTAGGATAAAGTTGTGGGGGCGGTAGGGCTGGCTCCAGGTTTTCGTGTGCCCTGGGCCAAAGAGTGTCAGTGCGCCCCTTTAACACATACCACAACTCATGATGCTCCGATACGGCACAGAAATATAGGTATAGTACAATGACAAATACTTCACTGCTTACATGACATGATTGATCTATTTTAAATTGTACAATAGCTTAAAAAAAGGACAGTATATTACTCCATACAGTATTATGGCCACCACATTGTGCGCCATACAGAATAATGAGCCCCATATATTTCTCCATACAGAACTGGCCACATATAATGTTCCATACAGTATATGATGAGCTCCACATAATGCTACAGTATATGATGGTCCCCATGGACGATGCTCCAGTGTGTTATGGGCCCAAATAATGCTCCACATATAATGGGCTCCATTTCTAATGCTCCAGTGTCTAATGGGCCCCATAAATGCTGCTCCAGTGTCTGATGACCCCCATTTGGAATGCACCAGTATATGATGGGCCTCATGGATGATGCTCCAGTGTCTTATGGGCCCTAATAATGCTTCATATATAATGGGCCCCATTTCTAATGCTCCAGTGTATCATGTGCCCCATAGATGTTGCTCCAGTGTCTGATCTGCCCCATTTGGAATGCTCCAGTATATGATGGGCCTCATGGATGATGCTCCAGTGTCAGATGTCCCCCATTTGGAATGCTCCAGTATATGATGGGCCCCATAAATGCTGCTCCAGTGTCTGATCTGCCCCATTTAGAATGCTCCAGTATAAGATGAGCCTCATGGATGATGCTCCAGTGTCAGATGTCCCGCATTTTGAATGCTCCAGTATATGATGGGCCCCATTTTTAATTAACCCAGGCATGGTATGTGAAAAGAGCTCCATGGAGTAATCTGAAGTGTTGTGAATGAGTCACCGAAGGAGGAAAAAAACAAAAATACAAGCTAAGTCCAGAAAATCGGAGAGGTTGGAAGCTATCGGATTGCAGACCCCTGATCCTATCCACAACAACTAACAGTAGCCGTGGGGGGTTCCCACGATGCCCAGGACCCCTCGATCACAGCCGGAGAACTAAATAGGCCTAAAGAAAGAAAGGGGAAATCTAAACTGCCCCAGAGCAGACCCCAAAGCAATAGGCAGCCCCCAACATATAATGACGGTGAAGCAAGATGAAAACACTAACACAGATAGAAAGATAGGTTGAGCAAATGATGGGGCCCAAGCTAACTAAAAAGGACAGGATAGAAAAGCTGCTGTCTGCAATCCGTAAAAAACCCTACCAAAAAATGTCCCAACCGTCTGATAGGAAAAACATGCCCTGAAGTCGCTAGGACTTCAAAATGACTATATCAGCACTCAGGTAAATTCTGAAGACAGAGCAAAGAGACAAACTGATCAGAGACAAAAATGGAACTCAGCACACCCCCGACCGGGGATGGCTGAACTCCAAAAAACAAGGTAAACAAAACAAAACTAATAAGTTCAATAGCAGAGCAAAAACTTATCTTTGGGAAGAAGGAATCAGACTGGTCTCCAAGAATCTAGCAGAGAAATCACCAGCGACTCAGAAGGGTGTCGGCTGCCTTATATCCAGTCAGAAGTTCCTGTTACCCAGTCATCATCTGCCTGATCAGGTGTTTGGTAATCAGCCTCACTACCTTCCTTCACCAGAAGAGTGAGTTCATCAGACATCGACGGTGAAGGGGAAAATGAACTCACAACAGTACCTCCCCCTTGAGGAGGGGTCACCGAACCCTCATCCACGCCACCAGGGCGATCAGGCTGGGCCCGATGAAAGGCACAAACCAATCTTTCTGCATTAATATCGGATGCAGGGACCCAAGAATTATCCTCCTGGCCATAACCCTTCCATTTAACCAAATACTGGAGTCTCCGTCTAGCCAGGCAAGAATCCAGTATCTTCTCAACCTCATATTCCACATTACCTTCAACCAACACCGGGTCAGAAGGTGCCACCACAGGAACTACTGGCTCAACAAACCTCTTTAACAGAGACTTATGAAACACGTTATGGATCTGAAATGTAACAGGAAGAGCCAATCGAAAAGAGACTGGATTAAGAATCTCCAAAATCTTGTAAGGTCCAATAAATCTAGGTTTAAACTTTGGAGAAGCCACCTTCATAGCGATATTCTTTGATGACAACCAAACCTTATCACCCACCTTAAACTGGGGACCAATGGTCCTATGCCAGTTGGAAAACCGCTGGGCCTTTTCCTGGGAGAGAGACAACTTATCCACCACTTGGTCCCAGATCTGGTGCATTCTCTCCACCACAGTGTCAACACCTGGGCAGGCAGAAGGCTCCACCTGCCCTGAAGAGAATCGAGGATGAAACCCAAAGTTACAAAAAAAAGGTGACATCAAAGTGGCAGAACTAGCTCTATTATTTAAAGCAAATTCGGCCAAGGGCAAAAATGAAACCCAATCATCCTGATCAGCAGAAAAAAAACATCTCAAATACGACTCTGGTTTGTTCTCTCCGTCTGCCCATTGGTCTCAGGGTGAAACGCAGAGGAGAAGGACAACTGAATTCCCAACTTGGAACAAAAAGTCCTCCAAAATCTAGACACAAACTGAACTCCTCTGTCAGATACAATGTTCTCAGGAATCCCGTGCAAGCGAACCACCTGTTGCAAAAACAAGGGCACCAGCTCTGAGGAAGATGGCAACTTAGGGAGTGGTACAAGATGGACCATCTTAGAGAATCTATCACAAATCACCCAAATAACAGTCATTCTCTGAGAGACAGGCATATCAGAGATAAAATCCATTGAAACATGGGTCCATGGCCTCCTGGGCACCGGCAAAGGCATCAACAACCCATTAGAGCGAGAACAAGGTTTAGAACGAGAGCAAGTCCCACAGGACTGCACAAAATTCCTGACATCACGAGACAAGGCGGGCCACCAAAAAGACTGACTCACCAAATCTCTAGTACCAAAAATACCTGGATGACCAGCCAATGCAGAGCAATGAACTTCAGACATCACTCTCTTCTTCCACTGGTCAGGAACATACAATTTTCCAATGGGACATCGCTCAGGTTTGTCCTCCTGAAACTCTTCCAGAGCACGTCTCAAATCGGGCGAGATGGCAGAAAGAACTACCCCCTCACCTAAGATGGTAGCAGGCTTGGTCACAACAGGAGAATCAGCAAAGAAACTCCTAGAGAGGGCGTCTGCCTTGACATTCTTAGGGCCCGGAAGAAAAGAGACCACAAAATCAAAACGTGTGAAAAACAAGGCCCACCTAGCCTGTCTAGGATTCAAGCATTTGGCCGACTCCAGGTAAATCAAATTCTTGTGGTCAGTAAGGACCACGACTTGATGTTTAGCTCCCTCCAACCAATGTCTCCACTCCTCAAATGCCCATTTCATGGCTAACAGTTCCCGATTCCCCACATCATAGTTACGTTCGGATGGGGAGAACTTTTGGGAAAAGAAAGCACAGGGATTCATTTTAGATGTTACAGGATCTTTTTGGGACAAAACAGCTCCTGCACCAATCTTAGAAGCGTCCACCTCTACCTGAAATGGGAGTGAGACATCAGGTTGCCGCAAAACCGGAGCAGAAGTGAACCTTCACTTCAGCTCCTGAAAGGAAGAAACAGCCTCCGGAGACCAATTCAGCACATCAGCACCCTTCTTAGTCAAATCAGTCAATGGTTTGGCAATACCAGAAAAATTAGCTATAAATTTACGATAAAAATTAGCAAAACCCCAAAACTTCTGGAGGGCCTTCAAAGAAGTGGGCTGAACCCAATCATAAATGGCCTGTACCTTGGCCGGGTCCATTTCAATAGTTGACGGAGACAAAATAAATCCCAAAAATGAAATCCTCTGTACACCAAAAAGGCATTTCAATCCCTTGACATACAGGGAATTCTCCCTCAAAATCCGGAACACAGTCCGAACATGTTCCACATGAGAGTCCCAATCCTTGGAAAAGATCAAAATATCATCCAGATAGATGATCAAAAATTTATCCACGAAGTCTCGGAAAATATCATTCATGAAGCACTGGAAGACAGAAGGGGCATTAGTGAGCCTAAAAGGCATCACCAGGTACTCAAAATGTCCCGCCGGAGTATTAAACGCAGTCTTCCATTTATCCACATGCTTAATGCGAATAAGATTATACATCCCCCTGAGGTCAAGCTTTGTAAACCAGCAAGCACCTTTAACTCTGGAGAATAGATCAGAAATCAGGGGTAACGGATACTGATATTTAACAGTAATTTTGTTGAGGGAACGATAGTCAATACAAGGCCTTAATGACCCATCTTTCTTAGCCAAGAAAAAAACCCCAGCACCTAAGGGTGAAGAGGATGGTCCAATATGACCCTTCTCCAACGACTCCTTAATATAGGATCGCATAGCCTCGTGCTCGGGTACAGATAAATTGAAAAGTCGACCCTTGGGAAATTTACACCCAGGGCTCAGCTCAATTGCACAGTCATAACTCCTATGAGGAGGCAAAGACGCAGACTCATTCTCACTAAATACATCTTAAAAATCGGCCAAATAGTCAGGAACATCATGCGACTGGGGAGAGGTGGAGAAAACAGGAGCATCACTAAGGGCACACCGACAACCCCAACTCACCACAGACACAGATTTCCAATCCAAAGCTGGATTATGGATTTGCAACCAGGGAAACCCCAGAACAATGGTATCATGCAAATTATGCAACACCAAAAATCTGCAATTCTCTTGATGGTCTGGGGCGACCCGCATTACCACCTGGGTCCAAAACTGAGGTTTATTCTTCGCCAAAGGAGTAGCATCAATACCCCTCAAAGGGATAGGCATCCACAGAGGTGTCATAGGAAATCCACAACGTTTAGCAAAATCCAAGTCCATCAGGTTCAGAGCTGCTCCCGAATCCACAAAAGCCTTAGCGGAAAATGTGGACAGGGAGCAGATCAGAGTAATTGCCAGAAGAAACTTAGGTTGAAAACCACCCACAGCAAATGTGTGTGCAAAACGTTTCTCTCATTTAGGGCAGACAGAAATAATATGCGAGGCATCACCACAGAAGAAACACAGCTTATTACGCCTTCTGAACTCCTGACGTTGTGCCCTAGACAAAACTCTATCACATTGCATAGGTTCAGACATTTGTTCAACAGGTGGCAACACCTCTCGTGCGGTTTTGCGTTCACGCAAACGCTGATCAACCTGAATGGCTAATGACATAGAATCGTCAAGACCAGAGGGAACAGGAAATCCCACCATAGAATATTTTACGGTGTCTGACAAACCCTTCTGAAAGAGAGCTGCCAAGGCACCATCATTCCAGGTAGTAAGGACAGCCCGCTTTCGGAATTTTTGACAGTACAACTCTGCAGAATCCCGACCCTGGCTCAATGCCAACAGGGCCTTTTCAGCCTGATCAATAGCATTAGGTTCATCATACAACAACCCCAAGGCTTGAAAACATGCGTTCACATTAGTTAGAATAGGATCATCAGGTTTCAAAGAAAACGCCCAATCCTGGGGATCGCCGCGCAGCAAAGAGATGACAATTTTAACCTGCTGCGCGGAGCTCCCTGACGAGTTAGGCTTCAAGGCAAAAAATAATTTACAATTATTCTTAAAATTCAAAAATTTAGACCGATCCCCAAAAAACACATCAGGAGTAGGGATCTTTGGTTCAGCAGCATGTGAATGAGCAAGATAGGTGGAAATTCCCCGCACTTCAGCAGTGAGCTGCTCCACACGATCAGACAATTGCTTCATCTCCATTGAGAATGAAAAAAAAAATTCCCCCTACGGCCTCAGAGACATAGAGGAAAAAATATACACAATAAAAAAAAATTCTGACAAACTCTTTTTTTTTTTTTTACAATTCTTTCCTGCTATTGAGTACCCTAGGATCTGCGGTATGGCTGGTGATTCTGTTGTGAATGAGTCACCGAAGGAGGAAAAACACAAAAATACAAGCTAAGTCCAGAAAACCGGAGAGGTTGGAAGCTATCGGATTGCAGACCCCTGATCCTATCCACAACAACTAACAGTAGCCGTGGGGGGTTCCTACGATGCCCTAGACCCCTCGATCACAGCCGGAGAACTAAATAGGCCTAAAGAAAGAAAGGGGAAATCTAAACTGCCCCAGAGCAGACCCCAAAGCAATAGGCAGCCCCCAACATATATTGACGGTGAAGCAAGATGAAAACACTAACACAGATAGAAAGATAGGTTGAGCAAACGCTGGGGCCCAAGCTAACTAAAAAGGACAGGATAGAAAAGCTGCTGTCTGCAATCGTAAAAAACCCTACCAAAAAATGTCCCAACCGTCTGATAGGAAAAACAGGCCCTGAAGTCGCTAGGACTTCAAAATGACTATATCAGCACAGGTAAATTCTAAAGACAGAGCAAAGAGGCAAACTGATCAGAGACAAAAATGGAACTCAGCACACCCCCGACCGGGGATGGCTGAACTCCAAAAAACAAGGTAAACAAAACAAAACTAATAAGTTCAATAGCAGAGCAAAAACTTATCTTTGGGAAGAAGGAATCAGACTGGTCTCCAAGAATCCAGCAGAGAAATCACCAGCGACTCAGAAGGGCGTCGGCTGCCTTATATCCAGTCAGAAGTTCCTGTTACCCAGTAATCATCTGCCTGATCAGGTGTTTGGTAATCAGCCTCACTACCTTCCTTCACCAGAAGAGTGAGTTCATCAGACATCGATGGTGAAGTGTGTGCTTCACTTTTGGTGTGGGTGAAGAACACAAGGAAAGTGGTTGCTCCTGACCAGAAGCCTGCACTTACGACTCAGTGCTTGCATTTTTTTAAACTTCAGAAGAGGAGGCGATAGAGCTGGAGGCTGTTTCAGCAATGTAAGCCAAAAACAGTTCCTGATGCTCTGGCTTTAAAAGCAGTCTACCTACTCCCAGAAAATGGAGCCTTACAGGCCTTCCAGAGCTACACCATGATGCAGGCTCAAGACCTCCTGCCTTAGCTGCTATTGTGTTTTTGGCACTACCAGCAGATGCACCACCACCACCATCAGTATCATGTGGCCCCCCATGCCCACGTCTGCATCCTCTTCCACCATACTTCCTCATGTTTTAGAAAATTGACCCAAAATACCAGCAGATATATGGTACTGTATCAGAAGTGTACAGTTCTATACAGTCTAGGGATAACAGTAAATCTCTGTACATATTTCATGAGTCATACACAGATGATCACAGGTTCAGTATGAATTAGTCAATAAAATAAAAAGGTGAAAAAGGGTACAGTATCACCAGATACAAGGTATATATAGTATTGTGTAAACATTCTGAATTTCCATATACATTTCAGGAGGCAGACACAAACGCTCTCAGGCCCAGTATGGATTACACAAGAATATGAAAAGCTGTAAATGGGTAATGTAACACAAGCGTACAGCTGTATACAGTGTTGGGCAAATTTGAAATTTCAGTATATATTTCCGGAGTCACCCTCAGACGCTCACTCAGTCTGGGTTTGACCATAATTAAAAAATGTTATAAAAAAGGTACTTGATAACAAGATAGCAAGTATATATATTATAGGGTACAACTGAAATCTCTGTATACATAGTCCCGTAGTCAGTCTCAGACGCTCACTCAGTATGGATTTGACCGTAACACTAAATGTCGAACAAAGGTACTGTATAACAAGATACAAGCTGTATCAAGTATGGGGTAAAAGTTGGTATCTCCGATTCACCGTATATATAGAAGGCGTAAACCACACATGCTCACTCACTATGGATGATACTGTAATACAAAATTTGGAACAAAGGTACTGTATCAGCACATACCAGGTGTATCCAGTCTAGGGGTAATTGTAAATTTCCTTCTATACTTCCGGAGTCAGACACAGACACTCACAGGCTCAGTATGTATTACACCAGAATTTATCAAGTAGAAAAAGGGAAAGGTAGTCGAAGCGTACAACAGTATACAGTGTTGTGGTACTTTTAAATCTTCTTATATATTTCAATCTCAGTAAGCCAGTCCAGACTCTCCGCTACTGGAAACTACATGGATACAAGTACAGACGGAAAGTCTAGTGTTAGCAGAAATTTGGGAATTACTCATCGCGGGAAAACCTCCCGGTAGATGTTGCAGAGGCGATGCAGACCCTCAATTACTGTGTCTGTGGAGACAGCGAAAACAGTTCTTTGTGTAGAAAGGATTGCTTTATCGCAGTAGCGTGGATCACATCACCGTTACTCGTCTCCATCAAACTGTGATCACAGGGAGAGATGTAGACATGGTCCTCACTGCCTATCATGATGTGTCTGGTCATTTTGGAGTGCCAAAGACAGAAGCCACAGACCGTAGGTGATTCTATTGGATTGGCATGAGAGGACACATTGAAAAATGGTGGGAGGAATGTGACACGTCTGAGACTATCACAACTGTGAAAGGTGATCATAAAGCACCACTGCATCTGCTTGTAAGTTGATGTCCATTACAAATGGTAGCCATTGATCATCTGAAGGTAGAGGCCAGCAGGACAGGGCATAGCTACCATCATCGATCAATACACCAAATTTCTAGTGGTCGTCCCTGTGAAGGATTTAACTGCCCAGACTACATAGCAGTGGAGCAGGGAGAGGTAAGTATTGCAACTTGCAAGTGCTGTAGCCATGACCAAGCAGGGGGGCACACTCGTGGTCGATGGTACTGGCACAAGGCCCCTCATAGTACGCTGGTGTGTCTGACGGCGAGTGGGCCCCCCCACCGTCAGAGACACTGTATTGTACTATGAGGGGCCCTGTGCCAGTGCAATCCGCCATCTGTGGGCCCATCCACCTGTTCAGAGCAACGGCACTTGCCCGGGTGCGCCAGGTGTTGACCCCAGCCACTGGGGGGGTGGGCAGCCCACTTATGGAGGTTAATAAATGGCATATGTTGATGTGTTGGCTGGACATTCAGCTGCTGCAAAGGGCGGAATTGGGCAAGTCCAAGGAAGAGGAGGACAAAAGCGAGGCAGTTTTCTGGCAACCTATGTGTCATCAGGGGAAGGTGGGACAAAATCCTTTGAAACCCATGCATGGTTTATTTTAATGAAGGTTAGATCATCAACATTTTGAGTAGACAGACGGGTCCTTTTTCTGTCAGGATTGATCCAGCAGCACTGAAGACTCTTTCAGATAACACACTTGCAGCAGGGCAAGCAAGCTCCTGTAAGGCATATTGTGCCAATTCTGGCCAGGCGTCCAGTTTAGAGGCCCAATATTCAAAGGGGAATGACTTGTGAGGGAGAACATCGATATGGGAGGAGTTGTTTGTAATCATAGTTGACAACTGCTGTCTCCTGTCACTTTTAATCGATGCAGTATTAGCAGTCGTGTGAGCGGTACTTGAGAATTCATTCCACAACATGGTCATTAAATCCCCTGTCTCCAACGCCACTTCGGCTGTGTGCACCACGAACACCTCTTCCATTGTTCCCACTACAGCTCATGGGAGAACCAGCACCGCTGCTGTGTGCTGGGAAAGCCTCAAACAACCTGTTTACATAGTTGCTTGTTTGTTAGCCAATATTATCTCTAGGTTCTCCTGTGGCAATATGTTGTGTAATTTGTCTTTGTAGCGTGGATCGAGGATGATGGCCAGCCAGTAGTCGTCATCTCTCATCATTTTGGAAATGCGGGGGTCCCTTTTTAGGATCCGCATGGCATAATTGCACATGTGGGCCAATGTTCCAGGTGTCAATGATGCACTGCCAGTGGTGGGTGGAGGCGCACTTTCTGGCAAATCCACATCCCTACAGTCACGCACAAACACTGTACCTGACCTTGGAACGCCAACATTTTCTCTTGCCCCCTGAGAAGCATCTTCCTGCCCAAAATAATCATCCACCTCATCCTCCTCCTCATCTTCCTCTTCTTCCTCCACTTCGTCCATGCCAGTTCCCTGACCATACAATGGCTGACTGTCATCAAGGCTTCCCTCCTCTTCTTCCTCCTCCTCCGCTGCAGACGCCTGATCCTTAATGTGCGTCAAACTTTGCATGAGCAGACGCATAAGTGGGATGCTTATGATGGTGTCGTCTGCGCTTACCAGCCATGTGCATTCCTCAAAACACTGAAGGACTTTACAGAGGTCTTTCAGCTTTGACCACTGCACACCCGACAATTCCATGTCTTCCCTCAAACTGCTTGCCCGTGTATCCTCCCACAAATGCATTACAGCCTGCCTCTGTTCGCACAGCCTCTCAACCATGTGCAGGGTGGAGTTCCACCTTGTTGCAACGTCTATGATTAGGCGGTGCTTGGGGAGGTGGAACAAAGGAAAAACAGAAGTATATACATACAATAGTCAAAATGGTCATACCTGGCGTTATCTGCGACCAATTTAGCCTATTTTTGTATGACCATTTTGACTATTGTATGTATATACTTCTGTTTTTCCTTTGTTTTTTTCCTTTGTTATTTTTTCTGTTTTATATGACGTTTTGTTTTGTAATTATATTTACCCTTGTAGTAACTGAAGAAGGTCACATTGACCGAACCGTCTTTTTTCGTGTACTACAATAAACCGCCTTACAAATACCTTTAAGTTGAGTGCTAGGTTCATATTTGTTGCTTTAACGGTTTGGGAACCTAACTTTAGCACCATCTTGAGTTGTGCTCACGGTGTTCTTTCTATGTTGTCGCCCGAAGACATCATCTTTAACACAGCCTGCTGACACTTACCACTAGCTGTTCGATAGTGGGACACCTCGTGTGCAACACTGCCAGCTGCGGATGGAGTGTTCGTGCGGCTGTGGTCTTCTGGCCTTGCATGCTGTGCTAAATTGACCGTCTGGCCAAGCTGTCCTACAACTCTTAGTTTTTGTTCCACGTTTTTGGACAGCTACGGGCCTGGCAGATAACCACTGCTGCGATGTCAATGCCTGCTGCGGATCCTTCTCCTTATCTGAAGTATTGCCAGCGCCACCCTCCTCCCCCAATGGATGCCAATCCGGGTCCAGAACTGGGTCATCCATCACCTCCTCTTCAAAGTCATCTGCACCTTCCCCTTTACCTTCCTCTGTGTCACCGTGTAAGGTGGTATAGTATGCGGGAAGGGGCACCTGAATTTCATCAGGGTCAGATTCTGGCTCAATAGACTGCGAGGGCAATGTAGTGCTCTGGGTCGATGTACCAGCAGAATCATCTAGCAGTGGCAGTGCATCAGTGCACTCCATGTCAGATTCTTCTTGGACTGGGGAATTCTGGATTTGACTGGATAACCCAGGCATGGTATGTGAAAAGAGCTCCATAGAGTAATCTGAAGTATGGGCTGCCGCATCCTTAACTTTTGGTGGGGGTGAAGGACACAAGGAAAGGTGTTTTTCCTGACCAGAACCCTGCACTGATGACTCTGTGCTTGCAGGTTTCGAATGTTCAGAAGAGGAGGCAATAGAGCTGGTGGCTGTTTCGGCAATGTACACCAAAACCTGTTCCTGACGCTCCAGCTTTAAAAGCGGTTTACCTACTCCAAGAAAAGGCAACCTTACAGGCCTTCTTGGGCCAGACGATGACGCAGGCTCAACACCTCCTGCCTTAGCTGCTATTGTGTTTTTGCCAGAACCAGCCGATGCACCACCACCATCAGTACCAGCTGCGCACCCCTGCCCACGTCCGCGGATTCTTCCACCATACTTCCTCATGTTTGGGAAAATGTACCAAAAATACCAGCAGAGAGATGGTATTGTATGAGGAGCGTCCAGCTGTGTAAGGTGTATAAAAAAAATTAAATCTACGCATATATTTTGTTAGTCACAGACGCTCTCACAGTATGTATTGGACCGTAATCCAACAAGCAGATAAACGGAACTGTGTCAGAAGTATACAGCTGAATATGTTTTTTGTGTAACTAACTGTTGGGTTCCTGCAGCGGTTCAACAGGAATCCAGAGCCTCACATTCTGCGGTCTCCCATTATCTTTTGACCGCAGAGGACATTGCTCAGCAATTCTGGCTTCCCAGACGCTCTGCCCAGACCTGCTCTGTGGGGTTGGCCTTTGCTGCCACCTTTGGGTTAGCAATGGCAATGCAGGCTGCTCAGCAGCAAATCACTCCAGAGGCTAAGTCCCTCCGTAGCTCTACTGAGCATGCTCATGAGACAATCTCCCATTGGAGATCGGGAGCCACATGTCCAGGTCCTTCTCCAGATCTGATTGGTCCATCTCAGGGATCTGGAAGCTTCTGGAAGGTCCTTTCTATAAAAGGTTCACATGGCCGCTCGGCCATGCACTTGTATAGTCTCTAGTTGCTACTGTGTGAATGATGATGGATGCATGAACCTGTGAATGAGTCATTAACATCCCCTCCCTCTGATATTATGAGTGTGTATAGGGACTTAGCTTTAGAGTCAGCGCCAGCCAGTGGCAAGCTATAGCCACAATAAGCATCTACACAGTACTAGCGTCCGACAGTGCGGCCCCTCTTGGGCATTGTTGACTAGCGGCAGTGTCTGTCACCGCGCTGCAGTCTGCAGCTCCTTTGGGTGTCTGCAGTTGCGACGCCGCATGCATGGTAGGTCTAGATGGACGCTGACCTTCTGCCTAGGGCCCAGCTCCTGTGACCATATACCGTGCGTGCACTCCTCTGAGACCTGTGACGCTAACAGGCTCAGCCTTTTTGTGTTTTGCGCTTAAGGCATCTCTGTGAGTAAAACAGATCGCTCCGCGCACCTGGGTGACGTTCAACCCGCGTGCGTCATACCGCCATATTGTATGTCCGCCATTATCTAGCAGCAGCGTTAACACCTTCTGCACTGTGGACCCCGAGCGGCGAACGCACTTTACGTTATTTTATATTTAGTGCGTACCGCCGTCCCTAACACTAACAATCTCCGTATATGTATTTACGGAGTGTCACACACACACTGACTCTGTATAGATGTGACTGTAATGCGAACGGCAGATATACAATACTGTTTGAGAATCGGACAGCTCTATACGGTATGTGTATGGAAAATTGTCAGTCTCCATCTATTTGTATAGGGACTGACACACATTGTTTCTGTCTAGTTTTGACCGTTATCAAGCAGCAAATATACGAAACTGTATGAAAAGCGGACAGCACTCTAAGGTGTAGGTCTGGAAAAATGGAAGAAATCCTCGGCTTTTTTTTCCAGAGTCACACACAGATAGCTTCTATTTGTCCGTGATACAAGGCGGTACACGGTAGTGTGTGAGGAACGTACACCGCTATACGGTGTCTGTATGGAAAATTGTCAGTCTCCGTCTATTTGTATAGGGACTGAAACACGCTGTCTCTGTCTAGTTTTGACCGTGATCAAACAGCAGATATACAAAACTGTTTGAAAAGCGGACAGCACTCTAAGGTGTAGGTCTGGGAAAAACTCCTCGGCTTTTTCTTCCAGAGTCAAGCCCAGATAGCTTCTATTTGTCCGTGATACCAGCCGGTACACGGTAGTGTGAGGAGCGTACACTGCTATACGATGTGTGAAAAAATGAATGCTCAGTAACTCACCAGGACAAAATAATAAAAGTTGGAGTGCTTTGAAAAAAGCAGTTTGAACAGCAGTGTGCACACAGCAATGCAGCTAGCAGGTAGCCTTAAAAGGCAGCCTAATCACCACCAACGCTGCTGCAGAAAAGCAAAAATCCTCCCCTTTCACTGCACACTAACTGTACAGTGAAAAGCGCTATCAGCAGAAGCAGTTTTTTTTTCTTCTTCCCTGCCTAACGCTCTCCCTTATTCAGAATCAGCAGCAGCAGCACCTATCCCTATTCTAAGATTGACAGAAGTAAGATGGCGGTCGGCGGTCACAGCCTTTTATACCCACTGTGACGCCACACAAAGCCAGCCAATCACTTCAATGCTCTTCTCTAAGATGGTGGTGGCTGCTGCCTATGTCATCGCGTTGACCACAGTGTGCGTCCACCTTCATTGGCTGAGAAAAGGTGCTGGAAGCATTATTTGAAACGCAACTTTGGCGCTCTGATCAGCGACCTCATGCTATGGTCGGGTTTCGATCAGCGAAACCCGACTTTAGCTAAAGTTGGCGTTTTTTTAATTTGACCGACCCGTTTCGCTCAACTCTAGTAGTGACGGTTGTAATGCAGAGTAGATGACGCAGTAATAAAGCTGAGGACACAACAGGGTTGCAATTTCCTTTTACCTTTACTTGATAGTCCAGGGTACAGACCAGGGGGTCACAGATGGTGAGGGAGATCTGGGTAGCCTGGAAGCAGTTCTAGATCCACTGAGCCAGATGGATATGGAGGCCTCCCTTTTGCACTTTCCTCTGAGGGCTTGCTGCCTAAAGCTGTGCTTGGGCCTCTATTCCTGCTTTTCTTTAAGCACTTGCCCGTATGGCAGGCAGCTTGAGCCTTTTTACAGGTGCCGCTCCTTCGTGGCGGCTCAGGGCTCTCTTATGCTGCTGTGCCACCTAGTGTTTTATGGGGCCAGGAGGCCTGCAGTCCCCTGCCCTCCGGATTTAGCTGTCGGGCTCTCTTTACCCACGCAGCCACGGACTCCGGCGTCCAGTTTCAAGCGCTCAGCTCTGGGGTGAGCTTACTCTCAGCTCCACTCCCCAACTTTCTCCTTTTCTCCTCAATTCTCCTCAGACTCTGTCAGCCTTCACTCCCCTCTGACTGACTGTTTCCAGAACAATCTCCTTACATCAGCACTAACTCCTCCCACCAACTGTGACTCCCTTAAGCTCCACCCCTTTTGGTTTGGAGTTAGTACCAGCATCCAACACTTGTGCTATCTGGTCAGGGGACTTCTCATTGCTTCCAGGCATGACATTACCCCCTGTGAGGGAGGCAATGCCACTGTAGCAACTGGACTCCTGGAGTGCCACAAATGCTGAAGAAAAGTGACAAAAGTGCTACAAAAATGCAGAAAAACAGGAGTTTTCAACATGGTAAAAATGCTGCATGTGAACATAGCCTAATATGTTGCTTGCTTAGCAGCTTTTAAATGTGTTGGGATGTAAACTAATAATAAACACATCAGGAAGAGTGTGAAAACTAGGAAGAGTTTTCCTCATCAGCATTCTCAGCATAAGGCTATGTTCACACGTTGCGTTTATGCAGTTTTTCTTAATGCAAATTTTCAGCTGCATTTCACAGTACCAGCAAAGTCTATGAGATTTCAGAAATCTTATGCATGCCACTTTTTTCCTGTTTTGTCAAAGAGCTGCGTTTTTTTTTTGCAAAGTCCATCATGACTCTTCTTTTAGTGTTTGTGCTGTGTTTTTCACCCATTAAAAGCAATGAGTGTGCAAAAAATACTGCAATAACGCTGCAAAAAATGCAAGTATCAGGTTTTGCTGCGTTTTTGGTGCCAAAACCTGATGAAGTTGAATTAGTTTTTTTTTTTGTGCACTAAAGTTTATCAGCATGCACAAGAGACAAATGTACCCTGTCAAAAACTTTTTTAAAAAAATGCAGCAAAAATGCAGCAAAAACTAAGGGAATCTGCTTTCTGTGAGCAGATTAAACAAAGATTAAAATTTACTTTAAAAAATGCTGCAAAAACGCAACGTGTGAACATAGCTTTACATGGAGATTTGTTGTGGATTTTGACATGGAGCATGAAATCTGTAGTTAAAAAATGCAGAACAAATTGACGTTCTGCAGGGATTTGAAAACATTTCATCTACTTTTCTACTTCTATTAACACAGCAATATCCCATCTCCAAGTTTTGACAGAAAACCTACATTCCCTTTATAACAGGTGAAACTTATTATACATATACTTCAGATCAGTAGCAGGATCCACGAAGGAAAATTAGTTTCTCCGTCTCCTCCGCACCTGTGCTCCAATTTTTGCACATGAGAGGATCGGAGCACTGACACTCTGCTCACACTCGCAGCAAAGCTGGAGCCGAGTGTCATTAGCACATCGCATCCGAAGCTCCTGCTAGTTCCTCCATAGGCCCCACCTCATGAATATCACCACTGCCCCTGGCATCCCTACAACCTACCATACATCCTGTTGTAGCCAGTCACTGTGGCAGCACACTTGGCAAACTGCATATCCACACGGCCTGCCCACTCACCAACATTCTGGATCTGAACTGCAAAGCATGGTAGTGTCCTAGCGTTGCCTACAGTGCTGAGATGAGCAGGCAATCAGTTGTTTAAAAAAAAAAATAAAAATATATATATATATATATATATATATATATATATATATATATATATAAAAAAACATTTAAAATATAGAGAAAATATTGATTTTGCAACTTTTTATATTTTCTTCCTGATCCACTATATCCACTAGGAAACTACAATTTCCAGCATGGCCTGGCAGGTGCAGATATTCCAGTCCCTGCTCAGAGTTGTAGTCTTGTTTACATCTGGAGAGTCACAAATTCATTTCCCTCCTTCCGGTTATTACACCCCAGTGATTGTGCTGGTGTAAGGCTGGTTTCACATTAGCGCTTTTTAAGCGCACGCACGGCCGGGGGTAGCTCCGCCCCGAGCCGGCTCTCTGCCCGGCGTGCCCGCCCCTTGCTTGTAGCGCCGCCTCCTAGCACACAGCGGCGCCTGCGATCGGCGCACCCTATCTTTAGCATAGGGTGCGCAGATCGTGCGCAGGCCGTGCGCTAGTTGCGCTTTGACCTGCGCTGCGCACTTTTGACGGTGCGCCGTGCGTGCCAAAATCAAACTTTTCGGATTTTGGCGCGCACGGCGCACCGTCAAAAGTGCGCAGCGCAGGTCAAAGCGCAACTAGCGCACGGCCTGCGCACGATCTGCGCACCCTATGCTAAAGATAGGGTGCGCTGATCGCAGGCACCGCTGTGTGCTAGGAGGCGGCGCTACAAGCAAGGGGCGGGCACGCCGGGCAGAGAGCCGGCTAGGGGGCGGAGCTACCCCCGGCCGTGCGTGCGCTTAAAAAGCGCTAATGTGAAACCAGCCTAAGAGGGTAGAAATTAAAGAAACCTCCTCCTGAAGACCTTATAGTGCTGAAATGTGTTGTGTTGCTGCATTCTCCATAGGTTCATGTTTAAAGGGAATTTGACACCAGGTTTTTCCCATATAAAGCAGAGCCAGCCCCTATAAACCCTCTGTTACAGCATTCTAGAGTGCTGTAGATAGTATATATCCCAATAGGCTCTGTATGACAGGAAAAAAGAGCTTTTATTATATTTGCCTATGACAGAGTCCGTTCCGATTGGCTTCGCTTGTCTTGTTCCAGTGCCTCCTCTCTTCTTGTGATCGCTGTCCTCCTTCTTACTTTATGTGGATGATGCATCCTATGTCATCCACACAGTGTCCTCCATCGTGCTCCTGTAGGTAGGTTGGTGTGCCGACTGGGGGGTGGTCCTTTTTCCACCGGAGACAGACTTGAGACAGACACCGATGTGCGTTCACCAGGTCCTCTTTATTGGCCGTCCTCTCGATGACCCACAGCACCACACAGCAGCTGCTCGACTCCGCAGCACCACACAGCAACTGCTCGACTCCACACACAGGCCCGGATACCTTTCACTTGCTTCCTTTTCCTGTTTGACGTCCCTCACAGCTCTTTCACTGTGGCTGCCCTAGGCCTACCACCACAGCGCTTCACCCGTCCAAGTCCGTCTGTTTGTGGTACCCCAGGCTGTCTCTGTTCTGCAGCTCCTCCTGTCAGGGCCACCCCCTGACTGTCTTCCTCCTCAGTCCCTGCTGGAGCTTGTTCTCTGTCCGTCTCCTCCTTCCGTCTCTTCTTCCTCTTAGCTCATCTCCCTGGACTGGCTCTCTTCTGGAACTCTCTGCAACTATTTATTCCCCTCCCCGGGAATTCCCCCTCTAGAGCTCCTGTAACCCCGCCCCCCATGACTTTGCGGTTTCGTAGCCCTAAGCTGCTGTTAAGGCCTGTCCTCACTGCTCCCTTCTCCCATCTTGTGTCCAAACTACAGTAGTACACCTTCTTCTGTTTCTGCTGTCCTTGGTCTCCCCCTAGTGGCAAAAACCGAGTACTTCAACATCCTTCTCCTCTGTCTAGCTGTTTCCCACCTTCATACCCAGCAGTCCATGTCCAGCACATTGTACATTAACCCTTCTACTGCAGACAGGTCCATAGGTCGGTCCACTTCCCCTACACTCCTGCACAGGCGCACTTCTCTATGACCTGCTAGAGGCAGAGCAAAGTACTGTAATGTGCAGACGTGGGGAAAAGGCAAAGAGCGCCAACTCATGTGCACTACAATACTTTGCTCTGCCCTTGGCAGGATATGTCTGTGCCTCTGTTTAAAACCGAATATGTGAAAACCAAGTTTTGTACCTGCTACCCACTGTATGTATGTTACACTAGATAAGTTTACCTTATTTTTATATAATGGACTGAATCCTTCCTTACTATGCACTACATCTAGGGTTCATTAGTCTACAGAAAATAACATCACACGAAGTAACCCATTTCCCTGGTGCTTGGGGTCGGGGCTGAACAATTTGACCTGTGTGACCCTTACACAGTCACAATAGCTGTGTCCCTTGCAACATAGCTTGCTGGTGCCAACTCTATAATGTAATGGTTGAGTTCAAAGTCATCAATGATGCAGGCTGTTCCACCATTCTGATAATATGTGGTGATGTCAATAATATGTAGATGGTCTTAATAAACAATTATGATAGATTCAGTTATTTCCTATATCCCTCAAACAAATGTAATGAGAGTCAGCAATAAACCATATATGCAAAAAATTATGCAAATAAAAACTACAACATCTCCCATTAGAATAAGCCCTAATTCAACTGCAACAATAAAAGTGAAAAATAATGATTGCTCTAAAGCCTCATTCTAACATTTGTTTTTCACATATGTGATCTATCCGTAATTTTCATGGATAGGCATGTATCCCTTAGGGTATGTGCACACGTTGCAGATTTTGCTGCGGATTTTTCAGCGCAGATTTTGCTAAATCCACAGGTACAATATCATGTAAATTCCCTATTCAAATAATACTTTATTGATTAAAAGAACCAAAAATTGGTTCACACCAAGAAGTGACCAAATCAAGAAAAAAAAAGTGCTCAAATAAAAAGAAATTGGGTAGAGGGATTCCCTAGTGGCTGCAGGATATATCAGGGTCCCTATGGATAGCCATCGTGGAGCGGGGGGGCCACAACATTTCCCCCTAGGGTGCCAACAGCTGCGGCCAGGAAGATGTAAGCTTAGGTTATACACCAGGGACTTCTAGTTTACCCCATGAGTTTTAGGCCAGTTTCACACGTCAGTGGCCCCGGTACGTGTAGTGACAGTTTTCTCACGTACCGGAGACACTGACACACATAGACACATTCTAATGAATGTGTCTATGCAGATGTCAGCGTGTTTTCACGGACCGTGTGTCCGTGTGCAAAATACGCTGATATGTCCGTTTTTGTGCAATAGCACGGATCACACGGACCCATACAAGTCATTGGGTCCGTGTAAACACGTACCGCACACGGATGGCGTCCGTGTGCCATCCGTGTGCGGTCCATGTGCATTTTTAGGAGTCATAAGGTTAACATTGAAACCAATGTTTTCACTACACGGACACACGGACAGCACACGGACAGCATACAGATCACATACGGATGGTACACACGGACATATGTATAGCACACGTATCACACACGAATGGCCTACGTATCCACACGGACACGGATAGCTCCGGTACCGTTTTTTCCGGTACCGGAATTTTCTGGACGTGTGAAACTGCCCTTAAACTGTTTTTTTGAGCACTTTTTTGCTCTTGATTTGGTCACTTGTTGGTGTGAACCAATTTTTGGTTCTTTTAATCAATAAAGTATTGTTTGAATAGGGAATTTACATGATATTGTTTATGAGGCCCTAACTATATCCTTACTTGAAGTTACTTAAATCCGCAGGTAAAATGACCTGCGTTTTACCTGCGGATTTAGTGCAGATTTCCTGCGGATTTTCTGCAGTTTTTGTTTGGATTTCACCTGCGTTTTTACACCTGTGGATTCCTATAATGGAAGAGGTGTAAAAACGTTGCAGAATCCGCACAAAAAATTGACATGCTGCAGATTCAAAACCACAGCAAATCTGTGCGGAAATATCCGCAGCATGTGCACAGCATTTTTTTTTATTTTACATTGAATATAATGGTACTGTACACCACAGGAGAATCCGTTGCGGATCCGCAGGGCCAAATCCGCTGTGGATCCGCAGCAAAATCCGCAACGTGTGCACAGACCCTTAAAGTCTATGGTGCTGTGCACATGTTTGTGGTTTTTGTGGACAGTGTGACCACAAAAAATCATGGAGAAATATCTTTTTTTTTAAAACTCACAGGCAGCACACATATGGCATCAATGTGCAGTCCATGATTAACATTGCAATCAATAGGAGAAGCTTTGTAATTTTTTTTCTTTTTATACCTGAAAATCACTGATGACCCCCTGATGGTAAGAACTGATACTGAACAAACAGTGATGAATATTGGATCCAAAACACTGATGACACTCAGATTGTGTTTTGCGCATGTGAAAAAGAACAAATGGCGTTAAAACGCCATAAAAAATTATTTAATTTGTTTGTTGTGAACACCTCAGTCCGATATTGATGGTGTGTGATAGTAAGTGTCGCTACTCCTTTATTATGCTGCTCGTGGATATGACATGTAAGTAATGGACAACCATTTTAAGTGACAAGCATGTATATACACAAAATTACTGAGGGCCCAGGATGTCGACCAACAATAGGTGGATTATTAGGATTAATTATTTGGTTTCAATACAGGTAGAACTGCAAGCTATGTAACCTACATGTAACCTACAGGAATGGATTTGTGACCCTTTCGCCTCAACCCCACTGCAATGTGTTGGTAAAATTTCCAGTGCTGCTGACATCTTGGGGTATCTTCCTCTTAGTAGCGCTTTGTGAATCTTTACTTTTAAAGTGGAGTTACACTTTGCATTATTTACTTGTATTTGCCAGAAAGTCAAGAAAATCATTGTTAATTATTAGTTACGAAAATTCCCTTAAGGGTTCCCTAGCATAATGAACCTTTCTTTTTAACAACTTTCTATTGGTACAATGACATTTCAAAACCTTGAATCATTGTAGGTATATAAACATTTCCTACTTGTTTAGCTCTTCTAAAAACATATCGATATCCTGTGTTTCCCGTAATGAATCATGTTCTGAAATCAATTTCTGGAGAAAATTCTTTTCTAAAGTGAAGATTGCTATAAATGACTTGGTTGTGTTGTTTATTCCAGCTTTTATCTATTTTAGTGTTAAACCAGACCAATAACGAGAAATTGTCCTCATTTACATAATTGTGTTTCTTGGTTTATAGTGCTCTGCTGAAATTAAATTACCGTAAATATGTACATGTGTCAACGAAATAAGACCGTAGCTGTGTCTGAAGATATGTTGGCTCTTATTTAGATTTCTCCTCGTATTATTATCTAGATAGACATGGTTTGTACAAGGCATTTGGGTGCTCTAGCAGAATAAGGAAATTGTGCCCCTCCCAACCCTTAAACTGTAAGGCTATGTGCACACGCTGTGGTTTTTGCTGCGGCGGATCTGCAGCAGTTCTGCAGACAGTGTACAGTAGCATGTAAATCTATGTTATTTACATTCTGCTGTGCACATGCTGCGGATTTTTAACTGAGGAAAAGCTGTGGTTTTAAATCCACAGAAAAATGAGATGTCACTTCTTTTCTGCAGATTCTGCTGCGGTTTACCATCTCCTCCATTTAGAGGTGATAAACCGCAGGGGAAAACCACAGGCCAATCCGCAGGTAAAACCGCAGGTCATTTTACCTGCGGTTTTACCTGCGGTTCTGCAGATACAAATCTGCAGAACAATCCGTAGCGTGTGCACATAGCCTTAAAAGTTATTGGGCCATTGGAAGAGAAGACATTAAAGCAAATCTGTCACCTGTTTTGGCCACAATAAGATAAGGCCACCGCCTTTCAGGGCTTATCTACAGCATTCTATAATGCTGCAGATAAGCCTCCTATCCAACCTGAAAGATAAGAAAAATAAGTTTTATTATACTTTATACTCACCACGGGGGGGGGGTCCAGTGCAGTCCGATCGACCGATGGGTGTTTCAGGTCCGGGTTCATCTTCTTGCGATGCCACCTTCCTGCTTCTTCATGTCACCCCGGCATCGCGCTCCTGCGTAGGCGTACTTCTCTACCCTGTTGAGGGCAGAGCTAAGTACTGCAGTGCGCAGGCGCCGGAAAAGGTCAGAGAGGCCCAGCGCCTGCGCACTGCAGTACTTTGCTCTGAGAAATATTCAGAACATTGTTGGGTTGGAGTCTCTAGGAAATTTGATGTAAATGTCTATACCTAACAAAATGCAATAGTAGATAAACATGAGCATAAACAACATTCTTAGTAATAACTATAATACTGTTACAGGTAAATTGGGTTAATGAAGTTTAAGATTTCTTGGCCAGGCACAATCCTTTACCTGTTATATTAACTAGAAAAAGAACACATCTGGTAAATCTGAGTATGTAAATGCCAAGAAGACACATCATTCAAGAAGGATATATGGTGAGGTACCTAGTCTCCGTACCGAGCTGGTAGGATACCTTTTGTACTCGGCCCATAGCGTCTCAAAGGTTCTGTCCAGTGTCTGGAGATCAGTTCAGTTTCTTTGGTCTCTTCTGGTGGAAGAAAAGTATTCTCTGTTGAGGTAGGAATTAACTGATGATAGCCAGAAAATGCAAATTGTGGAGCAAAGATAAGTTCAGCGAGGCTCAGCAGTCTTTCGGATGAATCTGGAGGACTTTGTGTTCCAATCAAAGTTAACTTGGGTAGTGGTGACTCCCTCAGGAGTTCTTCCTTGAGACACAGTTTTAGGTGGTTGTGTACCGTCTGGGGCTCCCAACCAATTTTGGATATCTTGTATACATCAGTCGATGGAAAGGTATAGCAGTTATTGTGTATGGTTAAACTTCCCAAAGTGGATCCAATTTTCCAGTCCGATGGTTGTTTCAAAGACAGACTCAGTCAACAATTTGTAAGGGCTTGGCATGGGCACGTTGATTATAGTCTTCTTGTTGTCTTCTTCGTGCTTCCTTCATGCGAGCATCAACAATTTCCTTGGCTTCCACAATGCATCTGCGGTGTTCAATCACCCAGTCCATTTGTGGAAAAGGATTAATGGTGTCAGGTACTTGTACACCTAGAGCCAAGTCTGATGGCAACTGGCCTTGTCGGCAGAACATCAAATAAAATGGAGTATGACCATTTGAGCCATGGATGGTATTATTGTAGATGTGGGCAAGATCTTTCAGAATCAAAGGCCACTCAGTTCCCTTGGTGGCAGAAGCGGTGCGCAGCATACCGATGATAACTTGGTTCACTCTTTCACATAGTTCATTACCTTGTGGATGGTAAGCAGTGGTATGCAGTTTCTTGCAATCTCTGTACTTGCACAGCTCGTGGAAAAGTTGAGGTTCAAAGGCAGATCTCAATCAGTGAGGATGTGGTCTGGACATCCATAATGTTGGATGAAGTAGGTATAGATGACTTCAGCCGCAGTTCTGACTGTAAGATCTTTGACAGCAGCAATAGTGGTTTTGTGTGATGATCTGCTATTGTGAGGGCATATATATTTAGCGAAGAGTGTTGGAGCCAATTTCACATGACAAAGAGCAACAATTTATCCTGTTTTTTGTGAATTGATAGGGTGCAGGGGTGCTCTTTGATCTCTGCAACAATCTTTTGTGATGTTACATGCGGGACATTCTCGGCTCCAACTTTCTATGTCTTCTCTCATACCGACCCAGTAAAACCTTCGGCGGATGGTAGCTTAAGTTTTCTGGACACTCAAATGGCCAGTGCAATCATGATAGGCTTCAAGGATGACCCATGCATCTCTTCGTGCAATGAGCATTTGGTGAAGTCTGTCGCCTGAGACAGGGTCCAAAGTGTTTCTCTTTATGAGCCCTTTCTGGACAAATAGTTTTTTTCTCTGTCTTCAGAGGCAGGAAAGTTCCACATCAGGATGAGCTTGTCATAGCCTGTAATTGCTTTCACAGGGAAGGTTCTTGAAGAGGTTGAGCAGGCGGCTTGGAATGAAATACTTTCAGCAGAGGCAGTGATGGTACTCTGTTGGGCAAACCTTGAGTAGAAAGGATGCATTTCTTCCTTTTCCCAGATGTCATCTCGGGGTGGTTCTTCTCTAACAGGCAGTTGGAACAAAACATCAGAATTGACATTTGATTTGCCACTGCGGTATTTGACTGTGAATTTGTAGTTCGCTAGGCGTGAAGCCTACCATAGTTCCATGGCTTCTAGCCGGGCAATATCCAAGTGCACTAGCGGATTATTGCCTGCGTAGACAGTGAGGGCGTGGCAGCCAGGTAATCCTTGAATTTTTCTGTAACAGTCCAGACAAGTGCAAGCAGTTCAAGCTTGAGCGAACTGTAGTTGTTGTCATTCTTCTCCATTCTTCTGAGGCTGGCTCAGCTGATTTGGACTTTGCACCAGTGTTCAGGAATTGTCTGAGACCTGAGCTGGGAGGCTCAGCTATGGCAGCTTGTTGTGAGTAGAATAATCACTTAACTTTCCTATACACACATTAGCCAGTGGATGACAGCAAAGCACACTTATGATTTGTCGGTAGACAATGCATACATCTTCTAACTCACAGTGCTCAAACTAAAGGGGGTTTTACACATAGCGATATCGCTATCAATTTCGCTATAACGTCACCGATTTTGTGACGTTATAGCGATATCGCTAGCGATATCGCTATGTGTGATACTTACCTCCGACCGGCTCCCCCGCTGTCCATTGCTGATCGCGTGAGAATGTCCGGCTCCATTTCTCGTCGTCAGCTTCCTGCTGGGGCTTCCTGTTGTGACGACGAGCAACGCGTGGAGGCGAGCGGGAGGACGCCAGGATCGCTGTGTGTGAAAGGTGAGTATCGTGAGCTGCGTCGCTGCTGCATCGCTGTGAGGTCTGCCTGTTTGACAGCTCACTAGTGATCATTTAGCGATGCACCAGTGATCCTGACCGGGTCGGATCGCTGGTCGGATCGCTGGTGCATCGCTAAATGTAAAAGGGCCTTAATTCTGACACACTGGTACAAATCTACTGCAACACGACAACTGTCTCATTCAGCAGCAGTAGAATGGGTACCAGGATACCACACCAGCACCGGAAGTGGTCCCCTCAGCCCAGCATTGCAATCTCAACTGTATCAGCATATTGGATACTGATGCAGTTCAAAGCAATGTTGGAAGAGGGGCGTCCCGCTCCATCCTCCATTATTGTCCCTCTGCATCTGAGCTCTGACGTCATTACTCTCAGCCCACTGTGTCGAGCAGGGAAGAGCTTCAGAACATATGCTACGGAGACTGGATGAACGAGAAGAGCTTATGGCCCATTATACTGTATGGAGTGGGGCCTATTATAGGCAAACAGAATCATGGGGTGCATTAAAATAGTTTTGGATACACAAACTGAGAGCATTATACTGCCTCTGTACAAATCCCTGGTTAGACTGCACATGGAGTACTGTGTACAGTTTTGGGCACCGGTGAACAGGAAGGATATAATGGATCTAGAGAGAGTACAAAGGAGGGCAACAAAATTAATAAAGGGGATGGGGTACTACGATACCCAGAGAGATTAGCAAAATTAGGATTATTTAGTCAAGAAAAAAGATGACTGAGGAGCGATCTAATAACCATGTATAAGTATATAAGGGAACAATACAAATATCTCCCCAAGGATCTGTTTATACCTAGGAAGATGACGGTCACAAGGGGGCATACCCCGCGTCTGGAGGAAAGTTTTTCCACCAACATAGAAGAGGATTCTTTACTGTTAGGGCAGTGAGAATCTGGAATACCTTGCCTGAGGAGGTGGTGATGGCTAACTCAGTCGAGGGGTTCAAGAGAGGCCAGGATGTCTTCCTGTACCGTAACAATACTGTATCTTACAGTTATTAGGTTCCTTAGAAGGACGTAGATCTGGGGATTTATTCTGATGGAATATAGGCTGAACTGGAAGGACAAATGTCTTTTTTCGGCCTTGCTAGCTATGCTACTATGTTACTGTGTATTATATATTACACTATATCTACATAGACTATATGGGGGCATCATACTATTTGGAGGACTATATGGGTGCCATTATAATATTTGGAGGGCTATATGGCACCCATTATATTACATGGAAGGCTTTGTTGGGTCCAGTATACTATATTGAAGGCTATGTGGGGCCACCATACTATTTGGAGGACTATATGGGTTCCATTATAATATTTGGAGGGCTATGTGGGATCCATTATAATATTTGTAGGGCTATGTGGGGGTCATTATGATATTTGGATGCCTATGTGGGGGCCTATTAAATTTTGGAGGGCTATGTGGGGCCATTATAATATTTGGGCTATGTGGGGGGTCACTAAACTGTTTGGAAGACTATGTGGGGACATTATACTGTTTGAAGTGCTATTTGGGGCCATTATACTGTTTACAAGGCGTAGTGGTTTAATGTCACGTTGCAAACAGCAGATTAACAGAAAGTAAGGAAAAACATAAATATACTCCAGCTTGGAGAAACATTGGTCCCAGACTCACCCCTTGCATGGGACGGGCTTAACTAAGCGGCTGCCAGGTCCGCGGCATCCGCCAGATGCCATTCCCAGGGTTGTTGAGAGTCTTGCTGCTATAGTCCTGCAGCACGGGGATCCTGTATACAAGTTCAGGCTAAGTCCAGCCAAGTTCCTGTAACTTCCAGACACACTCACCATGTGCCAAACACCAACCTCCATTACATAGCCCATAACCCCTCCTACAAGTGAGGTAAACATCACATGGGCTGATCACGTGACCATGACATCATCGCAGGTCCTGTCTTTAGGTAAAAACCCGGCCAAACATTAACCTGCTGGGAGAAATGTATCTCCCATCCAGTAAAACACCCTTTACTGTACCACATACCTCCCTCCTATGTTCATCCCTAAGGGGGTGGACACAAGACATACAGTGAACTCTGGACATGGCATCTGCATTCCCCTGTAGTCTGCCTGCCCGATGTTCTACTGAAAATTTTAAATTTTGCAGGGACAGGAACCACCTGGTGACTCGGGCATTCCTCTCCTTAGCTTGACTCATCCACGTAAGACGGGAATGATCTGTCACCAACCGAAATATTCTCCTCAGCAAATAGTAGCGCAATGACTCCAGTGCCCACTTGATGGCCAGGCACTCTCTCTCCACAATACTGTACCTGGTTTCAGCTGGGGTAAGCTTCCGGCTTAGGAAACTAATGGGATGCTCTTCCCCATTAACCTCCTGAGACAGCATGGCCCCGAGCCCTATCTCAGAGGCATCCGTCTGCACAACGAACTTTTTTTTTAAATTTGGAGTGATCAGGACTGGTGTACCACACAGTACCCCTTTTAACTTTGTAAAGGCCTCCTCTAACTGATCATTCTAGTGGACCATCACAGATTTCCTCCCTTTTAAGCAGTCTGTTAAAGGCGCAGACAGGGTTGCAAAGTTGGGAATGAACCGCCTATAATATCCCACCAAACCTAAAAAGGCTTTTAACTGTTTTGTTGTGAGGGGACGGGGCCAGTTCTGAATTGCCTCCACTTTGTTTACTTGAGGCTTGAGAACTCCTCTCCCAATGACGTAACCCAAGTACCGAGCTTCCTCCAACCCTATGGAACACTTCTTTGGGTTCGCAGTTAGCCTTGCTTGTCGCAGAAAGTCTATCACTGCCTGTACTTTTGCTAAGTGACTTTCCCAGTCAGTGCTGTACACAATAATATCGTCTAGATAGGCTGAGGCATAGCGGCGATGGGGACGGAGAACAATATCCATTAATCGCTGGAACGTTGCTAGTGTGCCATGCAACCCAAAGGGTAACACCTTATACTGGAACAGCCCTCCGGGTGTTACAAAAGCCGTTTTTTCCTTCGCCGCCTCTGTTAGGGGTACCTGCCAATAACCTTTTGTGAGGTCCAGAGTTGTAAAATACTGTGCCTGCCCAAATTGCTCTATCAACTCGTCGACCCGAGGCATAGAGTAGGCGTCAAACTTTGAAATGTCATTACGTTTTCTAAAATCATTACAGAATCTTAGAGACCCATCAGGCTTGGGTATTAGGACTATTGGGCTGACCCACTCACTTTGGGACTCTTCTATGACCCCTAACTGTAGCATAGTTTTTACCTTTTCCGAGATGGCTTGTCGCCTGGCCTCAGACACCCAATATGGCTTTAGTCGGACTCTGGCCTGTGGCTCCGTGACAGTGTCACGTTGGATTAGGGAGGTGCGTCCGGGGAGCTCCGAAAAAACATCTGTATTTCAGCTAATGAACTCCCGGACCTCCTGAACCTGTTTAGGAGACAAAGTGTCTGCAATTTTGACTGCGGGTTGGGCTTCTCCTGCCTTTCCCCGAGGTGATGGAGCCTACTCCATCTGAAACGCAGGCAGCGGACTATCCTCACCAAGGTTTTCTCTATCATTCCATGGTTTAAGCAAATTAACATGGTAAACCTGTTCTGGCTTTCTCCGTTCTGGCTGGTGTACCTTGTAGTCTACTGGCCCCACCTTTTCCATGATCTCGTAGGGTCCCTGCCACCTTGCAAGAAATTTGCTATCTACGGCAGGCACAAGGACCAACACCCAATCCCCAGGGCTAAAGGTTCTGTTCTTACCCGAGCCCCCCGGTTATAGACCCAACTTTGTAACTGTTGTGCTGCCTCCATATGTTCCCGGACTAAGGGTAGGACTGTCTCCATTCTTTCTTGCATTTTGCAACATGTTCTATCACACTTTTGTGAGAGGTAGGTTGGTTCTCCCAGGCCTCTTTGGCTATATCGTGTAAGCACCGTGGATGTCTGCCGTACAATAGTTCAAAGGGCGAGAACCCCGTAGATGCCTGAGGCACCTCCCACACTGCAAACAACAGATCCCAGTCCTTCCCAGCTTTGGAAACTGCCTTTTTTAACATGTTATTCAGCGTCTTATTGAATCTTTCTACCAGACCATCTGTTTGGGGATGATACACCGATGTGCGCAACTGTTTAACATTTAGCAAACGGCAGAGTTCCTTCATAATTTTTGACATAAAGGGGTTCCCTGGTCTGTTAAAATTTCTTGAGGAATTCCCACCCACGAAAACATACCCATGATTTCCTTTGCTATAAGCTTAGCTGAAGTCTGGTGCAGAGGAATGGCCTCAGGATATCGGGTAGCATAATCTAGAACTACCAAGATGTGTTGGTGTCCCCTTGCCGACTTATTGACAGGCCCGACCAGATCCATTGCCACTCTCTCGAAGGGTACCTCTATGATTGGTTAAGGCACCAAGGGATTCCGAAAGTGAGGCTGGGGACAGGTTAGGCTAGTTTCACACTAGCGTTTATGAGCGCAGCGACGGCCTGCGCACGGCCGCCGCTAAGCCCCGCCCCCTGCCGCGCCCCCACCGATAGCTCTGCCCACCGGCGCATGACGCTGCATGCGCCCTGTGTCCCCTATCTTTATCACAGGGGGCGCAGGCTGTGCGCAGTATGCGTTTGGCGGCGCATGCGTCCTTTTGACGGTGCGCCGACCTGCGCCAAACGCAACCTGCTGCAGTTTGGTTGCGTCGGCGCACCGTCAAAAAGGCGCATGCGCCGCCAAACGCATACTGCGCACGGCCTGCGCCCCCTGTGATAAAGATAGGGGACGCAGGGCACATGCAGCTTCATGTGCCGGTGGGCGGAGCTACCGGCGGGGGTGCGGCAGGGGCGGGGCTTAGCGGCGGCCTGTGCAGGCCGTCGCTGCGCTCCAAAACGCTAGTGTGAAACTAGCCTTACCTGGCACACTGGACAGGAATTACAGTACCGTTTCACTTCTTCATGGACCCCTAGCCAGTAGAACCGCTTCAGAATTTGGTCTAGGGTTTTCTTTTTGCCCAAATGCCCCCCAAGTATATGCGCATGCGCTAAGTCCATTACCAGCCTACGATATGCCTGAGGTACAAGTAACTGTTCTTCCATTTCCCCAACTATTTTCTCCACTCGCTACAACAAATCTTGGTTCAGCTCAAAGCGTGGCAACACTGTAGCTGCCCCAGGTTGTGGGGGTTCCCCATTAACACAGTACTTTTTCTCTGGCCCAGGCAAAAGTAGGGTCTCGGAGTTGCGCCATACCAAAATTGTCACCTGTTACATTCAAATCTGACAACTCGGGTCCCGACAGCAAGACTTCCACCTCTCCAGCCAATACTTCTATGGGAAAATTCTTCCCCTCCTCCACCGAAGGGAAGGTTACCCCTACCGCCAGCACTTCTTCCTCCGGGCCACCAGGTTCATGCCCTACTTCTGGAGAATCTAACCTGGTTGCCTCTGGTGCCGGCAGTTGCTCCATGGTGGGACAATGGATGGCCACAGCACATAAAATAAAGGAAAGCCTCTTGCAATTATCACTTCATAATGCAGATTAGTCACAACCCCCACCTCGTGGCACTGCCTTCCAGCTGGCGTGTTTATCACCACTAGTGCAGTGGGATAGTCTTTTAAGTCCCCATGTATACACAACACTATTTTCCGACCCGTATACTCGCTGGTTTGTATACAGCTGGCTCGTACCAGGTTTACAAGACTCCCTGAGTCCAATAGGGCCACAGCCGGGGTGCCTTCCACTTCAACCCGACACAAATGTTCCATATTGGGACCTTTTGGGGTGCCCATTGCACATATCGGTTCGGCATAGTGAGACTGGCAGTACCCAAAGTTTGTGTCCATGGGCTCAGCCAGGTGGGGGCAATCAGCTCTCATATGACCTGGTTCCTGGCTCTGCCAGCAGATTATGGGGCTCCTTACTTCCCCAGATAAGTCCTGAGCGGCCTTCCTGGGCTCCGCTCGCCGAACCAGGGGTGGAGACTTAGGGAACCTTCCTGTTACCTTCCGGTGAGTCCCTCCCTGTAGCTCTTTGGTAGCCCCATAGCTTTCTATGAGGTCTATCATCTGCATGGCATTAGTAGGGGATGCCTGTCTGACCCATGTCTGGAGGGAGGGGGGCAAAGCCCTCCAAAACTTATCAATCACTATGGGGTCCAGCATGGCCGTGGGGGACAACACCTCAGGTGCATCAGGTCGTAATACTGGTCTTCTGGGGAGATACTCCGCTGGGGGCACCCGTGCCAAGCTCGCTGTCTGACTCCTGTCCGCCTGGCAGCCGATCCCCGGTCACCCCCAGACCTTCTGGGTCTCCCTCCAGCCTACAGTTCTTACGCCAATGTCTTTGATAAGAAGGAAGCGCAGGTCCTTCCTCCACACCGGCCTTTTGACTGCCCAATTGAACTTGTTCCTGGTTCAACCCCCCCAAGGGGCAGAATCTACCCCCAGTCTCCCGCTGAGACCACAGCCATGTCCGGATACCTCGCCAAAGGCTTTATACAGAAATCCTCGTCGCCAGCGGGAGCCGGGTTTTTATTCGTCAAAAAGAAGGATGGAACTCTACGGCCGTGCATTGACTATAGGGGCTTGAATGAAATTACCATCAAGAACAGGTACCCTCTTCCACTCATTCCGGAGCTGTTTGACCGTCTCAGAGGAGCCCGGGTCTTCTCCAAGCTGGACCTCAGAGGAGCCTATAACCTGGTCCGTATCTGCGCTGAAGACGAGTGGAAGATGGCCTTCAACACTCGAGACGGCCATTACGAGTACCTGGTCATGCCCTTTGGTCTCTGCAATGCTCCTGCGGTGTTTCAAGAATTCATCAGCGAGATCTTCCAGGACCTTTTGTACTCCTGTGTGGTAGTGTACTTGGACGACATCATCGACTTCTCGCCGGATCTCTCGTCCCACAGAAAGAGTGTCCGCTTGGTGTTACAGTGTCTTCGGGAGAACCGCCTGTATGCGAAGATTGAGAAATGTCTCTTTGAACAGACCTCCCTGCCGTTTCTGGGATACATTATCTCCAACGCTGGACTAAGGATGGACCCCGAGAAGTTGTCTGCCATTCTCAAATGGTCTCGCCCCGTCGGGGTAAGGGCTATACAACGATTTCTCGGATTCGCCAATTATTAGCGGCAATTCATCTCTCACTTTTCCGCAATCACAATACCTATTTCTGCTCTCACCCGTAAAGGGACTACTCCCAAGGATTGGTCTCCGGAGGTGGAAGTGACCTTTCTGACCCTAAAATGGGCTTTCTCCATGGCTCCGGTCCTGCATCGCCCGGAGAGCAACCGACCTTTTATACTCGAGGTGGACGCTTCCTCGACAGGTGCTGGGGCAGTATTGTCCCAGAGATCTGCCTCCGGTCATCTGCACCCTTGTGGCTTCTTCTCGAAGTCCTTTTCTCCATCCGAGTGTAGCTACTATATCGGCAATCAGGAACTTCTGCCAATTAAGTTGGCCTTGGAGGAGTGGCGTCACCTCCTGGAAGGAGCTGTGTGGAGGAAACAGGACCCGTTCCTCCCACGTCACCAATGTGACGTAACTACACAGGAACAGCTCTCCGGCGCCCCTTTATCTCTCAGGTCAGTAAGGGAACTGCACCTAGAGCAAATGGCCGCCGGGGAGGATGTCATGTTACCCGCTGGGTATTCTAAGATTCGTAATCAGAGTAAAAGCATCAGCCCAAGATTAATTTTATGGTTTAATTGCCTTAAGGGCGCACTAGATAATTACAGAAATAGACAGTAAGCTATACAATGGAATTACAGTGGATTTGCAGTCAGAGTAAAATATAACAATAAGGGTTCAAGACTTAGAAATATTAAGCTGGAGGTCAATTTACCAGATTGTAGGTTGCATGTGGGTGACGGGAGCTCTGCAGTCCACAGGTACAAGAATCTTAGTTGCCGGACAGACCCCAAAGCATGGGCCACTGCTCCCCTTGGCAGATCTGTCCCCAGTTCCTTCTTAGATCATCATCGTCAGGTTCTTCTGTGAGTGTGTGAGACTCTCTGCCATGTGTTGCTAGTTAAGCACGCTAGGTTCCTCCCCCTGTGTCAGAGGGTGGGCTAATAATCTCCACCCTTTAGCTCCCTGCAGAACTTATTCCCATTATCTAAGAAAGGGGGTAACTTTCAACAGCATGATCGGATCTCATGAGAGGTACCAGTGAATGCGGTTTGTTTTGCCTGTCGTGTGGAGAGCAAACATGGCCCCATTGGGTCACTGTGGAGGGCCAATCTATGTATCTCAGGCCCCAGAACCCTCACCGCCTCAGGAGTCACACTGCCAGATGCGCGATTTCCTCAGGGTCACTCGGATATTTTCCATGAGTCCATAACTCGAAAGATGTGCTCATAATCCATGATCCTAGGAAGGAGTCGGGGTGGCTGGGAGAGACAATGGATGTGTATTTCTGTGTCTAGCTGACAGGTATATTCTAATTGAAGCCCCCAGGCGCCTTCCTGCCCCATGCTGGCGTGGCTCCTTCTCAAGCTTTGAAGTTCTGTTTTGGGCCTTATCTCATTATCATACTAAAAGGCCTGGCTATTCAACATTGGAGCCCTAAATCCTGCTTTGTTCATCACAAGCTGTCCATCCCTTTGTCATCTTCTCGGATCACAAGAATCTGGCCTATCTCCAGTCTGCCCAGAGACTCAACCCAAGTCAGGTCAGATGGTCCTTGTTTTTCACCCGATTTGACCTCGAGCTCCGTTTCCATCCCGGCAACAAAAATACCAAAGCCGACGCTCTGTCCAGGGTCTTCTAGCCACACGAAACCACAGAGGAACCCTCGCATATCATTGACCCCACTAGGATCATCACAGTGGCTCCAGTGAACTGGCTTGCTCCTCCTCCTGGCAAAACGCTTGTGCCTGAGAACCTCAAGCGAAAATTCTTCCTATGGGGGCACTCCTCCAAACTGGCCGGCCATGCTGGGACTAAGAAGACCCTGGATCTTATCGCGCGTCACTACTGGTGGCCCACGCTTCGCCAAGATGTACTCGATTTTGTGGCTTCTTGTCCATCCTGTGCAAAAAACATAGTGCCACAAAGACCTCCGTCCGGCTTGTTGCTACCGTTGCCCGTTCCTGCCGTTCCTTGGGTAAACATCGCCATGGATTTCATCACCGACCTACCCTGTTCTTCTGGCTGCACAGTCGTCTTGGTGGTGGTGGATCGTTTTTCCAAGATGGCCCACTTCATCCCTCTGCCCGGTCTCCCCTCGGCTCCGGAGCTGGCCAAAGTCTTCATCCACCAAATCTTCAGACTCCATGGACTACCTCAACGCATTGTGTCGGACCGAGGGGTTCAGTTCACCTCCAAGTTCTGGCGATCACTTTGTAAGTGTCACGCTCACCGCCGGCTCCACACTCGCCGCTCCCGCAGCGTCCGCGGCTCCTGCTGCCGCCTCTCCCCGTGCTGGGTGCGCCCGCCGTCTCCGGCGTGCTCCCGTGGCGGGCGCGCGCTCACCTGCACGCCTGTCCTCCACCCCGCGCTCTGTCCCGGCATTCGGCCCAGGGCGCATGCGCACCCTGCGCTCCAGGTCCCACTACAGGCCAAGCCAGGCCTTCTCCCCGCCCTCCTGACCCTGCTGACCTGACCCGGAAACTCCTGCCTCTATAAGAGGCAGCCTCTTCCTCCAGCTCACAGCCTGATCGTCACTTCCTCTCTCTGTGACTCTGGCTCCAGCCTGCCTGCCTTTTTCCCTGCTGCTCTTACCCTTTCCTCGTCCTCCCTGTCTAACCGTTCCTTGTGTTCCTCCCAGTGCCCGCCATCTCGTCTCCGTGTTCAGCCTGTGCCCTGCGTCTGACCCGTGTCTTGCCGTTCCAGCCTTGCCTGCCTGTATCCTTCAGCCTCCGTTCCTGGCCTCCAGTCCTGCCGGTTCCAGTCCAGCTCATCCTTTCGCCTGCCCGCTGCACCCTCTACTGTGCACCTCCGTCCTCGGGTACCAGCTGCCGTGGTGTGTAGTTTCCCCTGGGCCTGTCCCAAACGCTCCCTGAATAGGGGGTGGTCCACCTGGTCCGCTCGCCCAGGGGAGGTTCGCTTGCCGCGGTCCAGTGGGTTCACCCTTTGGAATCCTTACAGTAAGCTCATGAACATTTCCCTTGACTTCTCCTCGGCCTACCATCCACAGTCCAATGGGCAGGTGGAGTGTACCAACTAGACGTTGACTGGGTACCTACATCATTTCTCCAACGCCCACCAGAACGATTGGGTTGACTTACTTCCCTGGGCAGAGTTCGCTTACAACAACCGTGCAGGCGAGTCCTCGGCCAAGTCTCCGTTTTTCATTGTGTTCGGCAGACATCCTGGTGTTCCCCTTCCGATAACCCCTGCCTCTGAGGTACCCGTGGCCAACGCTTAGTCCTCTGAATTTTCCAAGATTTGGGCCAAGACCAGCATGTCTCTCAAGAAGTCCGCTGATCGGATGAAGAATTATGCCGACAAGAAGAGATTGGATCCTCCACCCTATAGTGTCGAGGACAAGGTCTGGCTCTCATCCAAATTCATCCGGTTGAAACTGCCTTCCTACAAGTTGGGGCCACGCTACATCGGTACGTTTGAAATTCTTGGACGTATCAACGAAGTCGCCTACAAATTGAGGTTGCCTGCTTTGCTCCGGGTCCCGAACACCTTCCACGTCTCTCTTCTTAAACCTGTGGTGCTGAATCGCTTCCACTCCTTGCCTGATTCCAATCCTCAGCCGGTGGGTGCCGATGATGTCCTTGAAGTGGAGGACATTATCGCCATGAAGAAGGTTAGAGGTAGGACATTTTTTTCTTGTTGACTGGAAGGGCTTTGCTCCTGAGGAGAGATCCTGGGAATCTTGGGAGAATATCAATGCTCCTCGTATCCTCAAGAGATTTCTTGCTAATCTCCGGGGAGGGCAGCTTAGGGGAGGGGGTACTTTCACGCCGTCTTTACATACTCACCCGGCCATCGCTCCCACGCCGCAGCCCCTCTCCGCCCAACAGCCACGGCGGTCACCTCTGACAGGCGCGCGGCCGACGGCGTCTTTGCCTCCCTTCTGCTTCTTATGCTCCGGCTATGCCCTGACCCAGAAGCGCCCCCTGACCAATGGTTGTGTTTCCTAGCACACTGGGCCTTGCTTCATCGTGTGCTCTCTGCAGTCCCGTTCCCATCTGCTCCCTGCAGCAGCCTCTCAATCCTGTTATCCGAGTTCCCTGCTGTATTCCTCAGTCCTGCCTCCGGTGCTCCCTCCGTCCTTCTCCAGTCCTGTCTGCGGTGTTCCTGTTCCATCCTGCTTCAGTCCTGCCGTCCTACTCCAGTCCTGCCTCCAGTGTTCCGGTTCCATCCTGCTCCAGTCCTGCCATCCTACTCCAGTCCTGCCTCCAGTGTTCCTGTTCCATCCTGCTCCAATCTGGCCGTCCTACTCCAGCCCTGCCTCCGGTGTTCCTGTTCCATCCTGCTCCAGTCCTTCCGTCTTACTCCAGTCCTGCCTCCGGTGTTCCAGTTCCATCCTGCTCCAACCCTTCCGTCCTCCTCTAATCGTGTCTCCTGTGTTCCTGCTCCAGCCATCCCTCCACGTTCCAGTCTACAGTCTCACTCCACTCCTGTCCCCTGTGTTCCAGCTCTGTTCTGTCATCTACTCTTCAGTCCCACAATCCTACTCCAGTCCATCCTGAGCCGCCCCCCTCCGTACCGGCTACCGTGGTACTCGAACCCCTGGGCCTGCTCCTAATGGTCCCTGTATAGAGGTCGGTTCCACCTGGCTGCTCGCCCGGGGCCCCTCGGTGCCACGGCCCAGAGAGTCCACTCCTGGAGATTCCAGCTCCAGACCAGCCACGCTAACAAAATGTATTTCCCATCCAGTAAAACACCCTTTACTGTACCACAAAGGCTATGTGGGGGGCCATTAGACTATATGGAGGGATATGTGGCTGCCTTTATACTTTATAGAGAGCTATGTGGGGCCATGATACAGTTTGAAAGACTATGTGGGGGCCACTATACTGTTTGGAGGACTATATGTGGGCCATTATACTGTATGGAGGGCTATGTGTGGAGCTATTAGGCTGTTTGCAGTGCTATGTGATGGGCTATTATACTGTTTGCAATGCTATTTGGAGGGCCATTATACTGTTTACAAGGCTATATCGGGTGGCATTATACTGTTTTGAGGACTATGTAGGGGCTATTATACTGTATGCAACCAATTGTACAATTTGAAGATTTGTGTGGTATCCATCATACTGTGTGGAGAGCTGTGTGGGGTCATTATGCTGTTTGGAGGGCTATGCGGAGCCATTACACTGTTTTCAGAACTATATAGGGGACATTATACTGTTTGGAGGGCTATATGAGGAGCTATTATGTTTTTTGTAGTGCTATGTGGTGGGTTTTTGTACTGTTTGCAGTGCTATTTAGAGGGACATTAGGCTGTTTGCATTATACTATGTAGGGTCATTATACTGTTTGGAGGGCTATGTGGGGACTATTATACTGTATTCAAGCAATTATACAGTGTGAATATTTGTGTGGGGTACATTATACTGTGTGGGGGCCATGATGCTGTTTGGAGGGCTGTGTGGGGGTTATTATACTATTTGAGGGCTAGTAGGGGCCATTATACTGTGTGGAGGGTTGTGTTGGGGCCATCATACTGTGCAGAATGGTGTGGGGGCAATTATACTTTATGGAAGGCTTTGTGGGGGTGACAATTAGGGCATCATCAGCTTACTTTGGTTCAGCGGGGAGGGAATAGTAGAGTCATCATACTGTGTGTGGAGGAATTCACTGTGGGAGTATCATACTGTGTTTGGGGGGGCACTTTTGTTGGCATCATACTTTATGGGGGCAATGAAAGGGGAATCTAGTGGCTTCAATAGGAGGAAAATTACTTTGTATGGTCTGCAAAATTGTGAGATATGAGATATTATGTTTTTTTGGGGGTTCGGGATGCATAATTAGAACTTCTGCTAAGGGACCCCTTGATTTGATGTAGTATTAATTATGAAATTGGTCCTAGAGTGACAATGCTTGCCTAGTGCATCCTGTTGTGGTCACCAACTTAGCATTGCAACTGCTGTAATAATCAGCAGATGAGGAGGAGTGCTGCATGTAAAGGACTGTTGTTGGAAAACATTCTGAAATGGGAGGGTAGTTGGAAACTGAAAGAAAAAGAGAGATGGAGAGGAAAAGCATGAGTTCTATGAAATTGTGGTGAAATGGTAAAACGAGACATCTACCAATCCTGAGAATCCACCAATGCTTGGAATCCACCAATACTGAGAATATATTATTTGAAGGTCATATTTAAAAGGATTGTCCGCTACTGGACAACCCCTTAATGTTCACAGGGAGGTGAAAAACATGCTACTCTCCTCCCAGACCAGCGCAGCTCCTTTGTACTCAGGGTTGCATCCCCCACTGGAGTGTTGGGATCAACATGGTGGGGAATAAGGCATTGGTCCAGAAGGTAAGTATCAATTTTCCATGTGCACATTCAAAAAGAGTTTTCCTGAAGGGGACAACTCCTTCAATGCTGAATACCCCTTACTGTTTTTAATTGGACAGTGGTTCTCCTGCTCATTCAATATTCAAAGTACTGCCGCACAGCGCCTTCCAAATGAATGGTTCAGTGCTGCAGATTCCTGCATGGCTGGTTGTTGATAGCTGCTATATATGGAAAATTCTGTGATCCCTTTATTCTCAGGATTTTCGCGGCCCTATCAACACAGAACAAAATGTTAGCATATACTCCAAATATATGATCACTTATTTAGCTAGGAATAATCCTTATATAATAACTAGATGGTGGCCCGATTCTAACGCATCGAGTATTCTAGAATATGGCCAGCGGAAGACCGACGTTCAAAAGATGGTCCAGGACGATCCACCACGATCGGCGATCTCACAGTGGGGGCCTCGTCGCTGCTGCGTGTCACACCGAGGCTAAGTACCCACATTGCAGAAATGCTGCGGAAATTTCCGCAGCATTTCCGCAACTCCCGCCGCGGGAAAACGCATGCAGCTTCGCATGCGTTTTCCCCCAGAAAATATGCGTTTTTCACGCGATTTTCAAGTGCGGAATTCAAGCGCAATCCAAGCGATTTGAAGCATCACTTGGAATGTGAATTACAGATTGGTCACACTTGTCAAACATAGTGTTTGACAATTGTGATCAACTATTTACAATTGATGCAGCATCAGTAGTAAAAGATAGAATGTAAAAAATAATTTTAAAAAAATAAAAAAAGGTTATTCTCACCTACCGACGGCCCCTGATCTCCTCTCCACACTCCTGGCATCTTTCAGTCCCAGTAATGCTTAGCGCGAAGGACCGGAGATGACGTTACTCTCGCGAGAGCGCAACGTCATCAGGGGTCTTTCACGCAAAGCATTACTGGGACCGGAAGATGTCGGGCGCGTGGTGAGAGGAGGGAAAGAGTCCGGGGCCGTCGGAAGGTGAGTATATCATTTTTGTTTTAATTTTATTTTTTACAAGTTTATGGTACCCAGGGTGTGGAGGAGTGTCTCCTCTCCTCTGGACCCTGGGTACCATCCCCACATTGAGCGCTGCGCCGGTCATCTCCCGGCTGCGTCGCCGCTGACCTCCATGCGGCAGGAGATGACCCACGGCAACCATCGGGAGATCAGCGCTGAAGATCTCCCGATGGTAGCGGTGGCGTGCGTCATTCAAATTACGCGCCAATTCGCGGCCGGACTGCGCCTGTCGCTGATTGGTCGCGGACGGCAGGTCCCAAAAATCAGCGATGCGGGATTTCCGTTACAGACAGACAGAATTAGACGATTATATAGTAGATTCGGAACCATGAAATTTCAGAGGTTGTGAATGATTAGGTGCGGTTCCAATCCACTTTTTACTTAGGGGTCCCCTTGATGTTTTGACCCAAGTAAATACTCAATTATTCTACCAACCTACAGTTTTAGACAGTCTAACCTAATATTATGAATTGCATGAAATACCACATCTACATAGGAGCAGTACCTTCTTTACATTACACTTATTCTTTTACTTACATCACTTTCCTAGCTCAAGTTACACTGGTATAGACTGCCCCCTGCTGAATACTGGATAGATTTACTGCATTCTGTTTACAGCACTCTTTACATTGTAGCGTCATGTATAACACTAATTTATAGCAAAGTGGTACAAAATGAAACACATAAAACTATAGTGTCATATAAATGCAAAAGAGAATCAATAAGTGAATTTATGTATCTACAGTAAGCGGTCGACAAAATGAATCAGGCAAATAGTATTCCCATTATATACTTCTACAAAGCCCAAATTCTGTAGCCAGTGGCTCAATTTGTCCGTATAGACTAAATTCACATGTAAACACTGGGTGTTTTATGTGATTTTATATCTACCGCTCATAGACAGAAAAAAACTACATGGGTCTGGCTCAAGTCTGGTGTTTCCATTAATACCACTAGACCAGGGCCGGATTTAAGAGGTGGGTGGCCCGGGGCCCATTTTGGAGGGAGGCCCATTTTTCAAGGTGTTGCAATATGTAATGCAAAAACACAAAATGAAACGAACGCAAGTTTATTTTCAATAATCATTTACGCAGAGTAATTCAGGTAAAATCATTCATTTTTTACAATCCAGGCACTTTCCTTGATTTTCATGCTGCAAAATCACTAATGATGTCACTAAAGTCCAATTCACGCAGTATATCTGACTCGATGCTCATGATAGCCAAATTTACAAGTCGTTCCTGCTTCATGGATGTCCTTAATCGGTTTTCAACTAATTTGAGTTTTGAGAAGGAACACTCACCATTGCAGTTTACCATCAAAATTAGATATATCCTTAAAGCTATCTCAATATTTGGGAAAGTGTCCGGCACACCCTTTTCCATGATAAGCTTGTACATGAAAAGTTCAGTGCTGATATCTTTTGGCTCCTCGTCTGTGAATAAATTGGCAAATGTTATAAACTGACACAGTTCATCGATAAATGTAATGTCCAAGTCATCTGAATAAGACCTGACGAGTTGCTCTGCTGTGGCCTTAAGCTCGTCTGAAGACAGTTCTTTCAGATGGCTAAGAAAGCTAAATTTGCTTGATATATCTTTATATGCTTGAAGACGTTGGTCAAGAGAAGCGATAAACTGATTAATGATAGGCAAGAAAGTTTCTGTTCTGTATTTTTCAGAAGGACTGAGTTGTATTTCTTCCGTATGGCCATAATCCAATGGATTGAGACACACGTTTCGGCGCCTGTGTCGAGTTATCGTCTGAACATACTCAGATGAACCAGACAGCTCTTCGCCTTGCTTCTCATAAATTTTGAAGGAGTCACGCTTTGATGCAACATAGTTTTTTAAGCTGGTCAGTGATGCCACAGCAGTGTTTAGATTGAGTTTTGCGTGTTGTAGATTTTTACTAGTAGCATCTGTTCTTTGCAAAATATCATTCCAGAAGGTGGTGTTAATACCAATTTCAAGCTGATTCATTTGTCTTAACAGTCTTTCTGCTTCACACCGTACACAGCTTTTTTCTTCAAAGTCATCAGCAATCTGATAAGTACATCTTTAATCTGCTGATAGTCATGCTTAAGGGCCTTAGTAGCGTCAGTTCTGCAGGACCAATGTGTTGTTGTGACACGTTTGAGAGTCAATGCTGTTGCTGAGTCAATATTTTTCAAAGCCTCAGTCAGGAACTGATGCCGATGCATTGAAACTGTGAAGAAGAGGAACAGCTTTTCAAGGAAGTCAATAAAATGTACAGCACTTGAGCAGCTTTCTACAGCATTTTTAGTAACCAGATTTAAAGAGTGTGCCGTACAAGGAATCCAGGATGCAAGATTGTTCTTCTCCCTCACTTTGGCTTGCAGGCGATTGTGTTTGCCCTCATTGCAGATGCATTGTCATAACTTTGACCTTGGCAATTTCCCATGTCTAGGTCAGTACGCTTCAAAAATTGCAAAAAGGCATTGAACATGTCTTGAGCGCCATGGCCTTTGTTTGCCATGAATGTTACAAAGCGTTCCACAGGGCCATCTTTCTCCATATACCTCAATACAAGGGTTAGTTGGTCAACGTGAGCTGCATCGGGTGTGGAGTCCAAAGAGATGGAGTAGTATTTTGATTTGTTAACTCGAGAAATAATTTCTCTGAGGACTTGTTCGCCCATTACATTGATAATTTCTTCCATAATTGTAGATGACAGGTAGTTTGTATGACCCTTGCTGTGATTGGCTTAAGTTTTGATATGCTGTGCAAGAAAGTCGTCGTACTGGGCGATGAGTTCAAGAATGCCCAGAAAGTTTCCATTTCTTGGTGATCCAACCAATTCGTTATCTCCTCTAAATGCTAAGCCATGCTCGGCATTTAGAGGAGACCTGTTGTGTTAGCTCCGTATCAATTCGCACAATCGCTGTTAACCTTATATTGAAAGCAATTGTAGAGTGATGTTCCGCTGACTGCTCATGATTTTTTATACATTCTTGTGAATGTTTCCAATCAGAGAATCCATTAGATGAAAGCTGAGAAGACTCAGATGCTGTAATAAAGCACATCAATCTGCACGTGAAACAGTAAATGCATCCTTTAGAGGGAGAGAAGCATAACCAATTCCTCATTATGACTTCTCCATTATGATTTTGACAACGGAAAAGCCCAAGTGTGCATATTCTTGGAATATTGCTGTCCTTTCTAGGTTGCTGAACCGAGTGTGCAATGATCAAACTTTCATCACAGTGCTGGATTGTTGATACACCCCTTTTCAGCCAGTAATCTTTCATCCATTCCAAAATAATGGATGGCCAAAGTCCAATGTCATCAACCCCTGGTGGGCTCTCAACTTCACCTTCTTCATAAGATGTGCCACTATCAGTCTCCTTTTCTTTGTGTTCTTCAGTTGTACACGTTACTACTTCAGCCTTTTCTTTGCCAGGATCAACAACCATTTATTAATATTATTATTATTATACATTTATATATCGCCATTTATTCCATGGCGCTTTACATGTGAAAAGGGGAAATATAGACAAGTACAATAAACATGTGCAAGACAAGGGACACGCAAGTACAGAAGGAGAGAGGACCCTGCCCGCGAGGGCTCACAGTCTACAGAAGCATTGTCAGGTTGATCAGATTCTACAAGGTCATTACTACTTTCCGACACTTGCCTTGAATGAACAGTGACAAACTCATCCAATTTTCTTGTCTTCGCTATCTCTTCTGTTGATTTCATTGTTGCTTCTTTTGCCTTTTGCCTTTTAGGGTCCCGTTTCACTTAGCGACGCCCCAGTGATCCCAACAACGATATGACCTAGTAGAGATCGCTGGTGCATCGCTTCGCTAAATGATCGCTAGTAAGCTGCCAAACAGGCAGATCTCTTCAGCGACACAGCAAACACAGCGATGTGCGCTGGCCAGCGGGACGCCGACAACGAAAAAATGGCCCAGGACATTCCTGCACGATCGGCGATATCCAGCAGGGGGGCCGGTCGCTGCTGCATGTCACATGTAGCGAGATCGCTGTTGCGTCACAAAATTGGTGACACATTAGCGATCTCGCTAGCGATCTCACTATGTGAGACGGGGGGCTTTAGAAGCCCTAGACTCCCAAATTCTTGTGCAATGTCTGTGCCTATCTCTTTCATAATTATCCATGATGGTAATCTAAAAGTAACAAAATGACCTTGTCAACACTTGAAGTCCTGAAAGGGAATTAAAGATTAAAATATGTATATATGTATGTATGTATATTGTAGAAATTTGGGCTGTCTATATCAAAGACTGCTGCTGGGCTCTATATGTCAGAGGCTGCTGCTGGGCTGTATATGTATGAGAGGATTCTGCAGCACTTTATATACATGAGGGGCTGTTGCTGGGCTGTATATATATATGAGGGTCTGCTGCTGGGCTGTATATATTAGAAGCTGCTGCTGGGCTGTATATATATACAGTCATGGCCAAAAGTATTGACACCCCTGCAATTCTGTCAGATAATATTCAGTTTCTTCCTGAAAATGATTGCAAACACAAATTCTTTGGTATTATTATCTTCATTTAACTTGTCTTAAATGAAAAAACACAAAAGAGAATGAAGCAAAAAGCAAAACATTGATCATTTCACACAAAACTCCAAAAATGGGCCGGACAAAAGTATTGGCACCCTCAGCCTAATACTTGGTTGCACAACCTTTAGCCAAAATAACTGCGACCAACCGCTTCCGGTAACCATCAATGAGTTTCTTACAATGCTCTGCTGGAATTTTAGACCATTCTTCTTTGGCAAACTGCTCCAGGTCCCTGATATTTGAAGGGTGCCTTCTCCAAACTGCCATTTTTAGATCTCTCCACAGGTGTTCTATGGGATTCAGGTCTGGACTCATTGCTGGCCACCTTAGAAGTCTCCAGTGCTTTCTCTCAAACCAATTTCTAGTGCTTTTTGAAGTGTGTTTTGGGTTATTGTCCTGCTGGAAGACCCATGACCTCTGAGGTAGACCCAGCTTTCTCACACTGGGCCCTAAATTATGCTGCAAAATTTGTTGGTAGTCTTCTGACTTCATAATGCCATGCACACAGTCAAGCAGTCCAGTGCCAGAGGCAGCAAAGCAACCCCAAAACATCAGGGAACCTCCGCCATGTTTGACTGTAGGGACCGTGTACTTTTCTTTGAATGCCTCTTTTTTCTCCTGTAAACTCTATGTTGATGCTTTTGCCCTAAAAGCTCTACTTTTGTCTCATCTGACCAAAGAACATTCTTCCAAAATGTTTTAGGCTTTTTCAGGTAAGTTTTGGCAAACTCCAGCCTGGCTTTTTTATGTCTCGGGGTAAGAAGTGGAGTCTTCCTGGGTCTCCTACCATACAGCCCTTTTCATTCAGATGCCGACGGATAGTACGGGTTGACACCGTTGTATCCTCGGAATGCAGGGCAGCTTGAACTTGTTTGGATGTTAGTGGAGGTTCTTTATCCAACATCCGCACAATCTTGCGTTGAAATCTCTTGTCAATTTTTCTTTTCCGGCCACATCTAGGGAGGTTAGCCACAGTGCCATGGGCTTTAAACTTCTTGATGACACTGCGCACGGTAGACACAGGAACATTCAGGTCTTTGGAGATGGACTTGTAGCCTTGAGATTGCTCATGCTTCCTCACAATTTGGTTTCTCAAGTCCTCAGACAGTTCTTTGGTCTTCTTTCTTTTCTCCATGCTCAATGTGGTACACACAAGGACACAGGACAGAGGTTGAGTCAACTTTAATCCATGTCAACTGGCTGCAAGTGTGATTTAGTTATTGCCAACACCTGTTAGGTGCCACAGGTAAGTTACAGGTGCTGTTAATTACACAAATTAGAGAAGCATCACATGATTTTTCGCACAGTGCCAATACTTTTGTCCACCCTCTTTTTTATGTTTGGTGTGGAATTATATCCAATTTGGCTTTAGGACAATTCTTTTTGTGTTTTTTCATTTAAGACAAATTAAATGAAGATAATAATACCAAAGAATTTGTGTTTGCAATCATTTTCAGGAAGAAACTGAGTATTATCTGACAGAATTGCAGGGGTGTCAATACTTTTGGCCATGACTGTATATATATGAGGGGCTACTGCTGGGCTGTATATATCAGAGGCTGTTGCTGTGCTAGCTATATATAGAATAGAGGCTGAGGGGCTGTATAAAGTGTATACACAGCACTATATTGTAAACAGGTCCACACTATATACATACAGTATACACAGACACACTGTAATGCAGGATATAGTGTGGAACTGTATACAGTATGGTACTGTGTAGGACAGGAGCTGCAAGAAAGATACACAGACAGACACACACAGACAGACAGAGATCATACTCACCGACCGTGACACTGTGAAGACTGAACCACTTCACCTCTGGATCTTCAGTGACTGAGAAGATCCATTCCAGAGTGAAGTCCTGCCGCGCTCTGAGGTGGAGAATCCTCTTCTCGTGGCGACATCGTGGCTCTGCCTCCTTCCTTGAAGGTAGCTGAGCAAACTCCCATCTGATCTAATCTGAGGGAGCGATCATACAGCTGAATAGGTAGCGCCTCGAGGCTTCTGTTGGGATCAGGGAAGGCTGCTGCATGCCATAAGCTAAGCATTAGGTAGAGGGTACTAAGGAAGTCTGGCCAGCCAGGTCAGTGGATGCTGACACAGGTCAGGTGCCATGACTCTGCCCTCTGCTCCAGCCACTGAGATGTAGGACCGTAGCCAGGTCCCTACACTTTCAATAGTTTCTCTTTTGTTAAATGTTCCTTATCATTAGAAACAGTTCACAGCAAAGAGACGTGTATTATACATGTTTTGAGATATTTATTCCTATATTGGTGGGAGGCCCCCGCTTGGTGGGTGGCCCAGGGCCCGGACCCCTTAGCCCCCCCCCTAAATCCGGGCCTGCACTAGACACACCAATTCCTTTACATCATTTTATATTAATTCTGATAAGATAATGATGGGTAATATATGAAAGGGGTGTTAGCACTGAAGCATTTCAGCAATGCTGGATTTCAGTTCAACGAAGGGGAACAATGCGGCCGATTCAAAGGGAACTGGAAAGTAGATACAAGCTCCCAGTCCACGGGCAGCATGTACCAAGCACTGTCTGTATAATTTGAGAGAGAACTATACTTTAAAAGTCACTCACCACCTGCTGCCTTGGAATGACAGATGTCTCCCAATGCATTCACACAGGACGTGGCCTGTCGTTCATGTGAGCTGGTGGGGAGAAGCCACCTTTCCAATCATTCTCCTATGCGGCTTGTATTTCAGAGTCAAACACATATGGCTGAAATCATACAGACCGTGTATGATACATGCTGCCCATGGATAAGGCAACATGTAAACACTGTCAGGGTCCCTTTAAGTCTGGCATTGCATACACCAATGTTAATGAAGGTCTTACTGGAGTAAATGTGCCAAATTCATTAAGAGGCAAACACCTCACCAGAAATGCTACTCCAGTCACTGACACAGACTGGAATAGCATTTCTGGCTTAACAGACTACACCAGTTTTATTGAATTTGACATGTGGGCACTACCATGGCCCATTCCACCCCACTTCTTCCCCAGCTCCGAAGATTTTAACGGAGCTGTCTGAATCTGGTGTGAAAACGCCAAAAGTCACAAGTCACATTGAGTTTCCCAAACATTTTGAGACTTTTAAATTGCCACAGTTAATGCAAGGTACCACTATAAAAACTTAAAGAGGATCTGACTGTGGCTCCAGAGATATGGAATAATTAGAGCTAATTTTTCAGGTCTTTACCAAGAAGGCATGGTGGCTCACAAGTTAATAATACACCCCCTAGAGAATGCTGCCATTCACACCCCCTTGGTAAAGACTAGAAAAATTATTGCTAAAAAAAAGGTCAATATCTCTGTATCCCTATGATTTTAAAAAAATGGAATACTGAGGGGAGCAGTGGGTATAAAATAGGAGCAAAAACTGTAAACGTTTGATCCGGTTAACTGGTCTTCTTTAACTCCTTAACCCCTCCTGACCACTGTCCCTTTATGAGGTAATAACTCTGAAACGCTTCCATGTATCCTGGTGATTCTGACATTGTTTTATTGTGAGATATTATACTTCATGTTAGTGGTAACATTTCATTCAAATAATTTGCGTTTATTTGTGAAAAAAAACGGAAATTTGGCAAAAATTTTGAAAATTTCGCAATTTTCCAACTTTGAATTTTTATGCCCTTAAATCACAGAGATATGGCACACAAAAAACTTAATAAATAACATTTACCATATGTTTACTTTACATCAGCACAATTTTGTAACCAAAATTTTTTTTTTTTAGGAAGTTATAAGGGTTAAAAGTTGACCAGCGATTTCTCATTTTTGCAACACCATTTTATTTTTACAGACCACATCACATTTGAAGTCACTTTGAGGGGTCTATATGATAGAAAATACCCAAAAGTGACACCATTCTAAAAACTGCACCCCTCAAGGTGCTCAAAGCCATATTCAAGAAGTTTATTAACCCTTCAGGTGCTTCACAGAAATTTTTTGAATGTTTAAAAAAAAATGAACATTTAATTTTTTTATTTTACCAAGGGTAACAGGATAAGACCTCTTTCACACTTCAGTTTTTTGCATGTGAGAGAGAGGGAGAGAGAGAGAGAGAGAGAGAGAATTTTTTTTTGTCCGGCACCCAGAAAGAATTTCGGGTTAAAACAGTGTCTGGAGGATCCGCCAGAGAAAAAAACGTTGCAAGCTCCGTTTTGAAATCTTTGTGGATGGTGACGGACAGCAACTTTTGGCGGATCCGCAAAAAAACCCGGATGCAACGGACGGCAATCCGTCACAATCCACCAATAATGGAAGTCAATGGGGAAAAAAAACGGATCCTCAAAAAAAAATTGCGGATCCGTTTTTTTTAAAACCTGGCGGATTGTGACTGATTGTAAAAAACTGAAGTGTGAAAGAGGCCTTAATTGGACTGCAAAAGTTATTGTGCAATTTGTCCTGAGTACGCTGATACCTGATATGTGGGGGGGAACCACTGTTTCGGCGCATGGCAGAGCTCAGTAGGGAAGGAGCGCTGTTTGACTTTTTCAATGCAAAATTGGCTGGAATTCAGATCAGACGCCATGTCACATTTGGAGAGCCCCTGATGTACTGTAAACAGTGGAAACCACACACAAGTGACCCCATTTTGGAAACTAGACCTCACAGGGAACTTATCTAGATATGTGGTGAGAACTTTGAACCCACAAGGGCTTCACAGAAGTTTAGAACGTACAGCCGTACAATTAAAAAATCATATTTTTTCCACAAAAATGATCTTTTTTTCCCCCGATTTTTATTTTCCCAAGGGTAACAGGACCCTAAAAAGTTATTTTGCAATTTGTCCTGAGTACGCTGATATCCCATATGTGGGTGTAAACAACTATTTGGCTGCATGGCAGAGCTTGGAAGGGAAATAGTGACGTTTTGGAATACAGACTTTGATGGAATGGTCTGAGGGTGTCATGTTGCCTTTGTAGAGCCCCTGATGTACCTAAACAGTGGAAACCCCCCACAAGTGACACCATTTTGGAAACTAGACCCCCCCAAGGAACTTATCTAGATGTGTGTTGAGAACTTTGAACCCCCACGGGCTTCACAGAAGTTTATAACGTACAGCCGTACAATTAAAAAATCATATTTTTTCCACAAAAAAGATCTTTTCACCCTCATTTTTATTTTTCCAAGGGTAACATGATCTTTTAGTCTCCAATTTTTTATTTTCCCAATGGTAACAGGAGAAATTGGACCCCAAAAGTTGTTGTCCAATTTGTCCTGAGTACGCTGATACCCCATATGTGGGAGAAAACTACTGTATGGGCACATGTCGGGGTTCAGAAGGGAAGTAGTGACGTTTTGGAATGCAGACTTTGATGGAATGGTCTGCGGGTGTCATGTTGCCTTTGGAGAGCCCCTGATGTACCTAAACAGTGGAAACCCCCCACATATGACCCCATTTTGGAAACTAGACCCCCTAAAGAACTTATCTAGATGTGTGGTGAGCACTTTGAACCCCCCAGTGCTTCACAGAAGTTTATAACGCCCGGGCATGAAAATAAAAAAAATCATATTTTTTCCACAAACATGATCTTTTAGTCCCCAATTTTTTCATTTTCCCAAGGGTAACAGGAGAAATTGGACCCCAAAAGTTGTTGTCCAATTTGTCTTGAGTACGCTGATACCCCATATGTGGGAGAAAACTACTGTATAGGGACACGTCGGGGCTCAGAAGGGAAGTAATGACGTTTTGGAATGCAGACTTTGATGGAATGGTCTGCGGGTGTCATGTCGCATTTGGAGAGCCTCTGATGTGCCTAAACTGTTGAAACTCTCCACAAGTGACCCCATATTGGAAACTAGACCCCCCACGGAACTTATCTAGATGTGTGGTGAGCACTTTGAACCCCCAAGTGCTTCACAGAAGTTTATAATGCCCGGGCATGAAAATAAAAAAATCATATTTTTTTCCACAAAAATGATATTTTTGTCCCCAATTTTTTATTTTCCTAAGGGTAACAGGAGAAATTGGACCCCAAAATTTGTTTTGCAATTTGTTCTGAGTAGGCTGATACCCCATATGTGGGGGTAAAACACTATTTGGGCACATGGCAGAGCTTGGAAGGGAAGGAGCACCATTTGACTTTTTCAACGCAGAATTGGCTTGAATTGAGATCAGATGCCATGTTGCGTTTGGAGAGCACCTGATGTGCCCAAACAGTGGAAACCCCCCAATTCTAACTCCAACCCTAACCCCAACGCACCCCTAACCCTAATCTCAGCCCTAACCCTAGCCCTAACCCTAACCCTAGCCCTAACCCTAACCCTAGCCCTAACCCTAGCCCAAACCCTAGCCCTAGACCTAACCCTAATGGGAAAATGGAAATAAATACATTTTTTAATTTTATTATTTTCCCTAACTAAGGAGGTGATAAAGGGGGGTTTGATTTACTATTTATAGCAGGTTTTTATTTTTGGCAGCTGTCATACGCTAAAAGACGCTTTTTATTGTAAAAATAGTTTTTGCATCACCACATTTTGAGAGCTATAATTTTTCCATATTTTGACCCACCGAGTCATGTGAGGTCTTATTTTTTGCAGGACGAGTTGACATTTTTATTGGTACCATTTTTGGGCACGTGACATTTTTTGATCGCTTTTTATTCCGATTTTTGGGACGCAGAATGAACAAAAACCAGCATTTCAAGAAATTCTTTTGGGGGGTGCCCTTACACCGTTCTGCATGCGGTAAAATTGATAAGGCAGTTTTATTCTTTAGGGTCAGTACGATTACAGCGATACCTCATTTATGTTGTTTTTTTATGTTTTGGCGCTTTTATGCAATGAAAACAATTTTATATAAAAAATAATTATTTTGCATCGCTTTATTCTGCGAACTATAACTTTTTTATTTTTTTGCTGATGATGCTATATGGCAGCTCGTTTTTTGCGGGATAAGATGATGTTTTCAGCAGTTCCATGGTTATTTATATCCGTCTTTTTGATCGCGTGTTATTGCACTTTTTGTTCGGCGGTATGATAATAATTAATAAAGCATTATTTTTTGCTTTGTTTTTTATTTTTATTTTTTAAGGGGTTCACTAAGGGGGTTAACTAATGGGACAGTCTTATAGGGCAGGTCGTTATGGACGCGGCGATACCAAATATGTATTTATTTCCAAAAAATGAATTTATTAGGGAATTTTTTTTTTAATTTATTTATTGATTTTTTAATAAATTATTTTTACACTTTTTTTTTTTACTTTATTACATTGTCCCAGGAGGGACATCACTGTCATGTGACAGATCGCTGATCTGTCACATCACCGATCGCTGTGACAGATCAGCGATCTGTCACAGGCAGTGCAGAAGGCTTCCTCTTGCCTGCGCTTTGCAGGCATGAGTAAGCCGGCTCCCTGCAGGCCCCCGAAGGTCCCCGCCTCCATTTTGGATCCGGGGACCTTCAGGGAAGGAGGCCCCCAGAGCAGCGCTGCACATCGCGCTGCTTCGGGGGGCTCAGGGAAGCACGGAGGAAGCCCCCTCCGATGCTTCTCTAAACCCCTGGTACACTGCGATTTTGTTTGATCGCAGTGTGACAGGGTTTAACATGTCGGTGGCGCCCCTGACACATAGTGCCGGGTGTCAGCTGTGATAATTAGCTGACACCCGGCCGCGATCAGCGGCGCTCACCACGTGAGCACCGCTGATCGCTATGACGTACTATCCCGTCCATGGGAATTAAGTCCCAGGGCACATGGACGGGATAGTACGTCATATGGCAGAAAGGGGTTAAAGGGGTTTACCCACAAGCAAATTAAAGTTTTCAAAACATTTACTGCTTAAATGGGTTGTTCCATGAACTATGTACATTTTTTCTTATTAATTCTAGTAATAAAAATAAATTTGTTGGCAACACAGTTGATTCTTTTTGTGAGGTAAAACATTGTTTTTAACAGGCAGGGAAATGCTTTACCTCACAGAAAGCTTCCGCCACTGCCCAAGAGCTGTGGTATGATCAGACCATGTTCCTGCACTGTCAGACACAGCCATTACACAGTACACATTTATAAGATTATCTCAGCGCAGGAATACTTTTTTTTTTACACTTCCAATTGTGAAAAGTCCCTTAAGTACTAAATGTTTTGAAAAGCAAAACTTTGTCAGTCTCAAATCTTTTGGCCATCATTGTAGTTTTACATTAAACTACAGATATAATGCACAAACAACCCCAAAGACTTGAATGAGAAATCCAGATTCAATTCCCTATGGAGTTCCATCTGCATGTTCCATAAAATGCATATAAAATTAGACCTGGTAATAATAGCCTTCCTTTATTTATTGTTTTAAAATGTATCCCCAATGCATCTGAGAAAAGTTGAAAAGGATATGATCATATTGGAACACTAGTATACTTTATTCATGTTTTGAAAGTGATTAGAAAAACCTCATTTAATCTAACCCGAAAATTAGGTGTACTAAGATTAGGTATAGACAATGTGCTCGCGTATCTTGAGATATTTGCAGCAGCCTTAATTTCTCTATAAAAGTTTAAACATTTTAAAAGTGACATAGTAAACTCTACTTTTCAATTCATAGTGCACACCCAAAATATTCTAAGATTAGATATTAGAAAAAACTTTTTGACAGTGAGGGTGATCAATGAGTAGAACAGGCTGCCACGAGAGGTGGTGAGTTCTCTTCAATGGAAGTCTTCAAACAGAGGCCGGACAGACATCTGTCTGAGATGGTTTAGTGAATCCTGCACTGAACAGGGGGTTGGACACGATGACCCAGGAGGTCCCTTCCAACTTTAATATTCAATGATTCTATAGACCATGCTATTACAGTGGAGAAAAAAAGTATTTAGTCAGCCACCAATTGTGCACGTTCTCCCACTTAAAAAGATGAGATAGGCCTGTAATTGACATCATAGGTACCAGAAAATCACCTTGTCTGATTTGGCAAGATTTATTTTTCAAATTATGGTGAAGTTGGTACCCTTGTTTTTACAACAGGTGGTTCGGTTACACGGCATTCCTGAGAACATTGTGTCCGATAGAGGGGTCCAGTTTGTTTCCAGATTTTGGAAAGCCTTTTGTTCCAGTCTGGGAATTCAGTTATCCTTCTCCTCTGCGCTTCATCCCCAGACCAATGGGCAGACTGAGAGAACAAACCAGACCCTGGAGTCTTATTTAAGATGTTTTATATCTGCAGATCAAGATGATTGGGTCTCATTTTTGCCCTTGGCCGAATTTGCGCTGAACAATAGAGCTAGTTCTGCCACCTTGATGTCACCCTTATTCTGTAATTTTGGGTTTCATCCTCGATTCTCTTCAGGGCAAGTGGAATCGTCGTCCTGCCCAGGTGTGGACACTGTGGTTGTTAGAATGCAGCAGATATGGGACCAAGTGGTGGATAAATTGTCACTCTCTCAGGAAAAGGCCCAGCGTTTTTCCAACCGGTATAAGGCCATTGGTCCCCTGTTTAAAGTGGGTGATATGGTTTGGTTTGAATCTAAGAATATTCCTATGAAGGTTGCATCTCCAAAATTTAAGCCAAGATTTATTGGACCTTATAGGATTTTGGAGATTCTTAATCCTGTTTCTTTTCGACTGGCTCTTCCAGTTACGTTTAAAATCCATGACGTATTTCACAAATCACTGTTGAAGAGGTTTGTTGAGCTAGTAGTTCCTGTGGCGGCACCTCCTGACCCTGTGTTGGGTAAAGGCAATATGGAATATGAGGTAGAGAAAATATTGGATTCTTGTTTGGTTAGACGGAGACTCCAGTATTTGATCAAATGGAAGGGTTATGACCAGGAGAATAATTCTTGGGTCTCTGCCTCTGATATTCATGCCAATAAATTGGTTCGTGCTTTTCACCGGGCCCATCCGGATCGGCCTAGTGGCTTGGATGAGGGTTCGGTGACCCCTCCTCAAGGGGGGGTACTGTTATGAGCTCATTTTCTGCTCCACCAGTTGAGAGTTCCCCTTCTGTTCTCCCTCTGGTGGTGACAGGAGGTAGAGAGGTTGGCTTAAGTGGTAGTGATCTGCCACCTGGTGAGGAAGATGACGATTGGATCTCTGGAGGATCAGAATGGGTATAAGACAGCCGACGCCCTATCCTAGTGCTGGTGATTCAGTCTGCTTCTCAGGTCTAGGACTCAGCTCTGTTCCAGTCTTCCCAAGATAAGTTTGTTTTTTGCTAATGTTCACACTTGCTCTTGTTGGTCATTTCAGTTTTTTGTGTAGTCAGCCAGCCCGGCTGGGCTGTGCTGAATTTCCACACTTATTTGCCAAATTGTCTTTTTTGTCCCTTATTGGATTGGCCTCTTTTTGCTCTGTCTCAGAATATTTCAGAGTGCTGATATAGTGGGAGAAGTCTAGTGACTTCAGGGTTTATTTTGCTATCAGTTGTGTTGGACATTTTTGTAGAGTTTTTTGGCAGATTGCAGACAGTATCTTTCCTTTCCTGTCCTTTCTAGTTAGTTTGGCCCCATCGTTTACTCAGCCTATTTTCCTGCCTTTGTTTGTGTTTTCATCTTGTTTAACAGTCAATACATGTGGGGGGCTGTCTCTCCTTTGGGGTCTGCTCTGGGGCAGTTAGTTTTCCTCTTTTCCTGCTTTAGGCTTATTTAGTTCTCCAGTTGTGACGAGGCATCTAGGACCACCGTAGGAATGCTCCACGACTGCTGCTAGTTGCGTGTTAGGATCAGGGGTCTGCAGTCTGCATAGACACCAACCTCTTTGGTTTTCTGAGACTTAGCTTGTTTGTTTTTTATTTCCTCCTCGGCTACCCGTTCATAACAGGGAAGGCTGAATCTGCAATAGGCAAGCAGCTTGGTGTGCTGAAATCAACTGTGGGAGCAATAATAAGAAAATGGAAGACATTCAAGACCACTGATAATTTCCCTCAATCTGGGGCTCCACGCAAGATCTCAGCCCATGGGGTCAAAATGATCACAAGAATGGTGAGAACAAATCCCAGAACCACACAGGGGGACCTAGTGAATGATCTGCATAGAGCTCTGACCACTGTAACAAAGACTAAAATCAGTAACAAACTATGCCGCCAGGGACTCAGATCCTGCAGTGCAAGACATGTCCCCCTAATTAAGCCAGTACATGTCCGAGCCCGTCTAAAGTTTGTTACAGAGCATTTGGATTATCCGTAGGAGTATTGGGAGAATGTCATATGGTCTGATGAAACCAAAGTACAACTGTTTGGTAGAAACAAAACTCATCGTGTTTGGAGGAGTCAGAATGCTGAGTAGCATCCAAAGAACACCATATCTACTGTGAAGCATGGGGGTGGCAACATCATGATTTGGGTTGTTTCTCTGCAAAGGCACCAGGACCACTGATCCGTGTACAAGAAAGAATGAATGGGGCCATGCATTGTGAGATTTTGAGTGCAAACCTCCTTCCATCAACAAGGTCATTGAAGATGAAACGTGGATGGGTCTTTCAGCATGATGATCCTAAGCACACCAGCAGGGCAACGAAGGATTGGCTTCGTTAGAAGCATATGAAGGTCCTGAGTGGCCTAGCTAGTCTCCAGATCTCAGCTCCATAGAAAACCTTTGGAGGGATTTGAAAGTCCATGTTGCCCATCCACAGGCCCAAAACATCACTGCTCTAGAGGAGATCTGCATGGAGGAATGGGCCAACGTACCACCAACAGTGCGTGCCAACCTTGGGAAGACTTGCAGAAAACGTTTGACCTCTGTCATTGCCAACAAATGATATATAACAAAATATTGAGATGAACTTTTGTTAGTGAGCAAATACTTACAGTGGGGAAAAAAAGTATTTAGTCAGTCAGCAATAGTGCAAGTTCCAACACTTAAAAAGATGAGAGGCGTCTGTAATTTACATCATAGGTAGACCTCAACTATGGGAGACAAACTGAGAAAAAAAATCCAGAAAATCACATTGTCTGGTTTTTTTTCATTTTATTTGCATATTATGGTGGAAAATAAGTATTTGGTCAGAAACAAGCAATCAAGATTTCTGGCTCTCACAGACCTGTAACTTCTTCTTTAAGAGTCTCCTCTTTCCTCCACTCATTACCTGTAGTAATGGCACCTGTTTAAACTTGTTATCAGTATAAAAAGACATCTGTGCACACCCTCAAACAGTCTGACTCCAAACTCCACTATGGTGAAGACCAAAGAGCTGTCAAAGGACACCAGAAACAAAATTGTAGCCCTGCACCAGGCTGGGAAGACTGAATCTGCAATAGCCAACCAGCTTGGAGTGAAGAAATCAACTGTGGGAGCAATAATTAGAAAATGGAAGACATACAAGACCACTGATAATCTCCCTCGATCTGGTGCTCCACGCAAAATCCCACCCCGTGGGGTCAGAATGATCACAAGAACGGTGAGCAAAAATCCCAGAACCACGCGGGGGGACCTAGTGAATGAACTGCAGAGAGCTGGGACCAATGTAACAAGGCCTACGATAAGTAACACACTACGCCACCATGGACTGAGATCCTGCAGTGCCAGACGTGTCCCACTGCTTAAGCCTGTACATGTCCGGGCCCGTCTGAAGTTTGCTAGAGAGCATTTGGATGATCCAGAGTAGTTTTGGGAGAATGTCCTATGGTCTGATGAAACCAAACTGGAACTGTTTGGTAGAAACACAACTTGTCGTGTTTGGAGGAAAAAGAATACTGAGTTGCATCCATCAAACACCATACCTACTGTAAAGCATGGTGGTGGAAACATCATGCTTTGGGGCTGTTTCTCTGCAAAGGGGCCAGGACGACTGATCCGGGTACATGAAAGAATGAATGGGGCCATGTATCGTGAGATTTTGAGTGCAAACCTCCTTCCATCAGCAAGGGCATTGAAGACGAAATGTGGCTGGGTCTTTCAACATGACAATGATCCAAAGCACACCACCAGGGCAATGAAGGAGTGGCTTCGTAAGAAGCATTTCAAGGTCCCGGAGTGGCCTAGCCAGTCTCCAGATCTCAACCCTATAGAAAACCTTTGGAGGGAGTTGAAAGTCCGTGTTGCCAAGCGAAAAGCCAAAAACATCACTGCTCTAGAGGAGATCTGCATGGAGGAATGGGCCAACATACCAACAACAGTGTGTGGCAACCTTGTGAAGACTTACAGAAAACGTTTGACCTCTGTCATTGCCAACAAAGGATATATCACAAAGTATTGAGATGAAATTTTGTTTCTGACCAAATACTTATTTTCCACCATAATATGCAAATAAAATGAAAAAAAAACAGACAATGTGATTTTCTGGATTTTTTTTTCTCAGTTTGTCTCCCATAGTTGAGGTCTACCTATGATGTAAATTACAGTCGCCTCTCATCTTTTTAAGTGGTGGAACTTGCACTATTGCTGACTGACTAAATACTTTTTTGCCCCACTGTATTTCCCACCATAATTTGCAAAATAATTCTTGCCAAATCAGACAAGGTGATTTTCTGGATTTGTTTTCTCATTTTGTCTCTCATAGCTGTGGTCTACCTATGGTGTCAATTACAGGCCTCTCTCATCTTTTTAAGTGGGAGAACTTGCAAAATTGGTGGCTGACTAAATACTTTTTCCCCACTGTGCATATCACGACTGTCTAGTTCCAGTTTGCACTGTCTAAGAATTACACAGTATAGATAAATATGCCCCAGCATTTTCATTTTGCATTCATGACTGATAAATAATAATAATCTTTATTTTTATATAGCGCTAACATATTCAGCAGTGCTTTACAGTTTGCACACATTGTGAAACTCCCATTGCTGTTGATGGCAACCAGTTAGATAAACTGCCCTGAAAAGCTGTGACCTGTAATGAAATATGGTTGCTATGGGAACATGACAAACTTCTCTGTCAGACAATTTTGATGCATCAAGTTCACTTTTTTCTTCCTATTTAATTATTTTCCATAATGTCATGGATGATTGGTTTTCCATAAAATCATTTATACAACCCATAGGAATTTAGCGGATCATTCCCCTCAAGCTTGGCAGCACATCATCTGGTTGTTATATGCTCCACCATCAAATCAGAGGGAAGTTTATCCACTTTGATTTACTGTCAGGCTGGCAGCGTGTCATTGGGAATGATTTCAAACCAATTGGCCCCCAGAAGGCATTGCAATATCACTGAATTCCTTTGCAATATTTTCAGAAAGCCCATTTGTCACAACAACGTACAAATGAGGACTTGGAACAATGGTTGAGTTACCACCCTTATCTACACTACCAACAGTATTGATACCTTAGTAATACACAGATCTAGACGATCTATAGCTACTAATTTCTAGTTCCCATATAGTTAAAGTGCACCTGTCACCTGTTTTGGCCGCTATAAAATGTGGCCACCGCCTTTCAGGGCTTATCTACAGCATTCTATAATGCTGTAGATAAACCCCTGGTCTGATCTGCAAGATAAGAAAAATAAGTTCTATTATACTCACCCGGGGGGGCGGTCCGGTCCAGTCCGATGGGTGTCGCAGGTCCAGGTCCTGCGCCTCCCATCTTCTTGCAACGCTATCCGTCTGCTTGCTACATCGCTCCCAACATCGCACTTCTGCGCAGGCGTACGTCTCTGCCCTGTTGAGGGCAGAGCAGAGTACTGCAGTGCGCAGGTGCTGGACCTCTCTGACATTTCCTGGTGCCTGCGCACTGCAATACTTTGCTCTGCACTCAACAGGGCATAGAAGTATGCCTGTGCAGAAGTGCGATGCTGCGAGCGAGGATACAAGCAGGAGGGCAGCGTCACAAGAAAATGGGAGACGCCGGACCTGGACCTGTGACACCCATCGAACCAGACCACATCGGACTGTGCTCCCCGGGTGAGTATAATAAAAGTTAGTTTTCTTCCAGGTCGGACCGGGGGCTTATCTACAGCATTAGAGAATACTGTAGATAAGCCCGAAAGGCGGATCCTGGGCCAATCCTGGTATATATGTGTCTCCCATTCTGATATATATGTCTCATATCCTGTATAATGTCTCCCACCCTGGATCCCTTCAAGGTATATATGTTGCCGATCCTGGTATGCATTTCCCTTATACTGAGCCCATCCTGGTATATACTATTCCCATCCAGGTATATATGTCCGCCTTCCTGGCATATATGTTTCCCATGCTAGTATAACATATGTCCCCTTTTCTGCCGCTGTTCTTTAACAGCTCCAACAGAGCGCTGCATCCTCGCCGGAGCAGAAGCCATCATCTGACTTCAGCGTGCAAGTGATGGGCAACGTATGACTTCACTGCTGTGAGCTGCCAGAGATTTGCACAATGACATCAGCTATTTTGAGGTCTATTTTCTACTTGTTCATCTTTTTTTTCCCTCTGTTCGCTACTATAGACATGTAAACCATGATGTTTACTACTCATTATTTGCAACTCTTAAAAAAGTTGCAAAATTTTTGATCAAATGTATCTCCATGGAATGTTTTTTCATAACAGATTTTTTTTTCTCCACAAATGCGCATAATTTAAAGATAAGGAGAATTTTTGATGTGCAAAATTTAAGAACCTGCTTGCGCCATTTTGAAGAATTTGGTTTTGAAAATTTCAAATACTACAAGACTAAAAAGAAAAGTTCTTAGAATAAATTCAAACTAAGAATCTGCACCTATATATTTGTGGAAATCTAACAAATAATGATTGAAAGGAATATTGCAGAATCCCGAATTATTGTAATTTGTCTGTCCTATTTTACATTCATGGTATAGAGGTAACTGCAAAGGTAGAGATATTAACTGGAAAATGCCCAGCTTTAAGGGTATGTGCGCACGCTGCGGATTCTGCTGCGGATCCGCAGCGGTTTTGGCTCTGTGGGTCCGCAGCAGATTCTGCTGCGTTGTACAGTACCTTTATTTCCTATGGAAAAAAAAACGCTGTGCACATGCTGCGGATTTGCTGCGGGTTACAATCCACAGCATATCAATTCTTTGTGCAGTTTCCGCTGCGGTTTCACACCTTATCATTATGAGGTGTGAAACCGCAGGGCAAAACCGCAGGCTAATCCGCAGATAAACCGCAGGACTTTTTTCCTGCGGATTTACCAACAAAATCCGCACAACCTAAAAACTACGTGTGCAATTACCCTTAAGAGGACCTGTCATTTGCTCAAAAAAGATGTGTTAAATAAATACTTTCTAAAAATTCCTGCGCTCTGCTGATTCTGACACTCTTTTCTATTGTGCTCTCCAT